>NC_069502.1:997850353-998077853 GCF_027579735.1 Bombina bombina | reverse complement strand
GTGTGTGTGTGTGCGCGTCTGGGTGCTTTTGTGTGTGTGTGTGTGTGCGCGTCTGGGTGCTTTTGTGTGTGTGTGTGTGTGTGTGCGTGTCTGGGTGCTTTTGTGTGTGTGTGTGTGTGTGTGCGTGTCTGGGTGCTTTTGTGTGTGTGTGTGTGTGTGCACGTCTGGGTGCTTTTGTGTGTGTGTGTGTGCACGTCTGGGTGCTTTTGTGTGTGTGTGTGTGTGCACGTCTGGGTGCTTTTGTGTGTGTGTGTGTGCGCGCGCCCCGAGTGCTTTTGTGTGTGTGTGTGTGTGCGCGCGCGCCCCGAGTGCTTTTGTGTGCGCGCGCCCCGAGTGCTTTTGTGTGCGCGCGCCCCGAGTGCTTTTGTGTGCGCGCGCCCCGAGTGCTTTTGTGTGCGCGCGCCCCGAGTGCTTTTGTGTGCGCGCGCCCCGAGTGCTTTTGTGTGCGCGCGCCCCGAGTGCTTTTGTGTGCGCGCGCCCCGAGTGCTTTTGTGTGCGCGCGCCCCGAGTGCTTGTGTGTGCGCGCGCCCCGAGTGCTTTTGTGTGCGCGCGCCCCGAGTGCTTTTGTGTGCGCGCGCCCCGAGTGCTTTTGTGTGCGCGCGCCCCGAGTGCTTTTGTGTGCGCGCGCCCCGAGTGCTTTTGTGTGTGTGTGTCTGTGTCTGGGTGCTTTTTTGTGTGTGTGTCTGGGTGCTTTTGTGTGTGTGTCTGTGTCTGGGTGCTTTTGTGTGTGTGTGTGTCTGTGTCTGGGTGCTTTTGTGTGTGTGTGTGTGTGTGTGTATGCGTGTCTGGGTGCTTTTGTGTGTGTGTGTGTGTGTGTGCGTGTCTGGGTGCTTTTGTGTGTGTGTGTGTGTGTCTGGGTGCTTTTGTGTGTGTGTGTGTGTGTCTGTGTCTGGGTGCTTTTGTGTGTGTGTGTGTGTCTGTGTCTGGGTGCTTTTGTGTGTGTGTGTGTGTGTGTCTGTCTGTGTCTGGGTGCTTTTGTGTGTGTGTGTGTGTCTGGGTGCTTTTGTGTGTGTGTGTCTGTGTCTGGGTGCTTGTGTGTGTCTGTGTCTGGGTGCTTTTGTGTGTGTGTGTGTGTGTGCGCGTGTGTGTCTGTCTGGGTGCTTTTGTGTGTGTGTGTGTGTCTGTCTGGGTGCTTTTGTGTGTGTGTGTGTGTGTCTGTCTGGGTGGTTTTGTGTGTGTGTGTGTGTCTGGGTGATTTTGTGTGTGTGTGTGTGTCTGGGTGCTTTTGTGTGTGTGTGTGTCTGGGTGCTTTTGTGTGTGTGCGCGTCTGGGTGCTTTTGTGTGTGTGTGTGTGCGCGTCTGGGTGCTTTTGTGTGTGTGTGTGCGCGTCTGGGTGCTTTTGTGTGTGTGTGTGTGCGCGTCTGGGTGCTTTTGTGTGTGTGTGTGTGCGCGTCTGGGTGCTTTTGTGTGTGTGTGTGTGTGTGCGCGTCTGGGTGCTTTTGTGTGTGCGCGTCTGGGTGCTTTTGTGTGTGTGTGTGTGTGCGCGTCTGGGTGCTTTTGTGTGTGTGTGTGTGTGCGCGCGTCTGGGTGCTTTTGTGTGTGTGTGTGTGCGCGTCTGGGTGCTTTTGTGTGTGTGTGTGTGTGTGCGCGTCTGGGTGCTTTTGTGTGTGTGTGTGTGTGTGCGCGTCTGGGTGCTTTTGTGTGTGTGTGTGTGTGCGCGCCCCGAGTGCTTTTGTGTGTGCGCGCCCCGAGTGCTTTTGTGTGTGCGCGCCCCGAGTGCTTTTGTGTGTGCGCGCCCCGAGTGCTTTTGTGTGTGCGCGCCCCGAGTGCTTTTGTGTGTGCGCGCCCCGAGTGCTTTTGTGTGTGCGCGCCCCGAGTGCTTTTGTGTGTGCGCGCCCCGAGTGCTTTTGTGTGTGCGCGCCCCGACTGCTTTTGTGTGTGCGCGCCCCGACTGGTTTTGTGTGTGCGCGCCCCGACTGCTTTTGTGTGTGCGCGCCCCCGAGTGCTTTTGTGTGTGCGCCCCCCGAGTGCTTTTGTGTGTGCGCGCCCCCCGAGTGCTTTTGTGTGTGCGCGCCCCGAGTGCTTTTGTGTGTGCGCGCCCCGAGTGTTTTTGTGTGTGCGCAAACCGTGGAAGGCTTGTAAACAACAACTGCAGAAGATTTACACTCACCAGCCATGGTACTCCTGTGCACCTCTCTGCTGTCTTTTTGGTCCTCGGGGGGGGGGGGGGGGTGTTGGGTAATGCTTGCTTGCCTCTTGGTGAAGGGACTTTAATCCCAAAATGTTATGGCTTGTGGACTCTCAACAACTTATGAAAGAAAACAACCATTTCAAATACAAAAATAAACACAAATGAACAATTTCCCATACATTTATAATCTGCTGTAAGCATAACAAGCCATTCGTGAAACATTATAGGGGAAATATATTTTACAGTCTATAGTAGCAGCAGTGTTTGTATCTATGTTTAACATTGCTATAAACAATGTTGCAAACACTGCTGCCAGAAGGCTAGAAACACGTGCATGCTCCTGAGATCACACAGGGTTACTCTTTAAAGGGACACCAAACGTTGCAATTATATTTGTAATCCGGTTTGTGATATTCTGCTCTAAGAATTTATTGAATTCCAAGCCCACCGCTCGAATCTTCGTTTACATGCACCAATCATCCATGATAACCTGAGTTATCAAAATGTGGGAATTATGCCGCAATGGGCATGCGCGATTTAATAACCTCATCATCAAATACGTCTAAACAGCAGACGCTCTGAATCTGCTGGTATGCGCATGCGTGAATGTCAGTAACGAAGTGCGCGTGCGCATGATGACCACATTGGCTTCTAATGATATGCGCAAAAACAAATTTTGATTGGAGAATAGTTTTGTTAGTGGACGGCCCATAATAGGGGGTTTGGCTTCAGGTACGTCAGAATCGAAAAATAAAATATAGATTAGATTTATAAACTTTGTTTTTGTGTATAAGTAGGTTAGTTATGATATATAGATGTTCCTGATTGAAATCTGATAATGTAATTACAGATAAAAAAATCAAAGTATTGTGATCCTTTAATAAAGGATACCAAGAGAACTAAGCAAAATTGATAACATAATTAAATTGGAAAGTTGCTTAAAATGTCATGCTCGGTCTAATCCACTTAAGTTTGATTTTGCCTTTACTCTCCCTTTAATGTCAGCTCTAGATCAGCAGTGCACTACTGACGGTTAACTTAACACATCTGGTGAACCAATGACAAGAGGCATATGTTTGTAGCCACCAATCACCAGCTATCTCCCAGTAGTGCATTGCTGTTTTTAAGCCTACCTAGGTATGCTTTTAAACAAAATTAATTGAAACATCTCTTACAATTGCATGTTCTATCTGGTCCTTGAAAGTTTAATTAATTTCATGTAACTTAACAACACAGACATACCCTGTACAATGTTACTATTTAGCGCTATGCACTAACTGACAGTGTATACATGTGACAACGAGAATCCCTGTTAGGTAAGTACAAATAAAAAGGAGAAATCCCTCCTCACTCCAATCAAGGACACCATATTATTTTGCAGCATCCAACAAACATTTTAATTCACAAATATTTACAGTCTTACTACTATATTTTTATGTTTGCGCTTTAAATTTGTTCCTGAATACCTTATTATTATTTGGTGGCATTCAGCAAATAGACATGAATAAGCTGTTTATACATATTATAATGGTCAATAACATTTAAGCAATGATATGGATTTACATCCTTGAGTACCATTCTGTTACTTAGTAGTGTTTACTAAAGGAATGCTCGTATCTCATGAAGTTAACCAATGGAATTTTAGATCCCTTGATTGATAGCTATCCCATCCAATCACATGCTAGCAGCTATTTCACTGCAGCACCTAATATAGCGCTGGGCTTGCCAAAAGTGGCAAGACACTCAATTGGAATATGTGTCACTCCTGGAGGCATTAGGCTATAGCATTGTCTAACCACTGGCAGTGAGAGCTGCACTATTTAACGTCTTCAAATAAAAATGACAGCCAAACACTCTTTAAGGGGTTAAGTAATGACTGAAACAATCACTTCTAAGAGCTACCAAAGTTTTTACACAAAACAGCAAAAATAGTTTGAAATAATCATGACTCCCTCTTACCTATCACCTAGATTACGAGTTGTGCGTTACGGTTTTAACGCTGAAAAAACATAAATTAAGCTTACCAGATAATTTCATTTCCTTCTGTACAAGGATAGTCCACAGCTTCATTCCTTACTGTTGGGAAATACTGAACCTGGCCACCAGAGGAGGCAAAGACACCCCAGCCAAAGGCTTAAATACCTCTCCCACTTCCCTCATCCCCCAGTCATTCTGCCGAGGGAACAAGGAACAGTAAGAGAAATATCAGGGTATAAATGGTGCCAGAAGAAAATTATAATTTAGGGGGGCCGCCCATTGTAGAACACGGGCAGGGGCCATGGACTCTCCTTGTACAAAATGAAACGAAATTATCTGGTAAGCATAATTTATGTTTTACTTCTTAATACAAGGAGAGTCCACGGCTTCATTCCTTACTGTTGGGAAACTTATACCCAAGCTCTAGAGGACACTGACTGAAAACGGGAGGGACAAAAAGAGAGGCGGACCCTAATCTGAGGGCGCCACAGCCTGCAAAACTTTTCTCCTGAAGGCTGCTTCAGCTGAAGCAGAAACATCAAACTTGTAAAATTTAGAAAAAGTGTGTAAGGAGTTCAGGCCTGGACCAAATAAAATGTTTCCTTTAAAAGGGAGGGAAACCAGTCTAGACTTAGAAGTCATGTCCGCAGACCAGGACTTCAGCCAGAGCGCCCGACGCGTCTGCACTGGGAAACCAGATATTTCAGCATCACAAATAAAAGGATTAGCAATTTTCAAAGCGTAATGTCGAGGGGACCCTCCACCTCGATCAATTCCGCTAAGGAGTCGCACCAGTAGGCGATGGCTCCAGCAACCGAGGCAACAGCTACTGCCGGTTGAAATAAATATCCCGTATGTTGAAACATTTTCCTGAGAAAAGTTTCCATTTTCTTATCCTTCGGCTCCCTGAAAGATGAGCTATCCTCAAGAGGGATAGTAGTACGCATAGCTAACATGGAGATAGCACCATCCACCTTAGGTACTGAACCCCACAACTCTAGCTGAGAGTCCGGGACCGGGAACAATTTTTTAAAGGCAGACGAAGGAGAAAAGGAAGATCCAATTCTATCCCGATTCTATATTTGTTTTTAATAATATTCACCATTTTTACAGGTATGGGAAAAGTTAGCGGTGTTACCCTGTCCTCGTACACTGTCTAATTTAGGGATCAAAGGTTCATCCGGCAACTTGACCTCTGGAACCTCTAATGTAGACAAAACCTCCTTTAGAAGAAAACGTAAGTGTTCAATTTTAAATCTTAAGGCTGGCTCCTCTGCAGCCGGAGGCCTAGAGGTAGCAGACTCCGATCCAGAAATTTCACCCTCTGAAGACTCAGAGTGTGAGCCATCCTGGGATACCTGAAAGGGAGACAAATCAAGTAAATCACTGGATGTCCCCTGGACTGAAGAGCTATGTTTAACCTTTCGCTTGTGCTTAGCAGGGCAAGGTAAAGCACTAAGGGCCTCAGACACCGCCATCTTTAACTGCGCAGTAACGTCCAATGGCAAAAGGCTCCCTGCAGATGAAGGATCAGGCATGCTACAGGAAGCTGCATGAGACAATGGAGATGATTGATAGGTACGCACCTCACGGGACGGCGAGTCCTCAGAGGTGGATGGCTCAGTTGTACTAAAAGGGTTAACCTTCTTAGACAAAATAACATTACATTTTGACCACTAGAGGGCATTAGTTCATGTGTTTCATATAGATAACATTAAGTTCATGTACGTGAAGTGACCTAGGAGTGAGCACTGATTGGCTAAAATTCAAGTCTGTCAAAAGAACTGAAATAAGGGGTAGTCAGCAGAAGCTTAGATACAAGGTAATTATGGAGGTAAAAAAGTGTATTATAACTGGGGAATAGGTAATAAATGGATTATCTTTCTTTTTAAACAACAAAAATTCTGGTGTTGACCGTCCCTTTAATACTACAGGACACAAATACATTTTAGGCAATATGGGGCTTGTAACTTTGAGGCAACAGTTCAAGGAACTTTCCTGTTCCAGCATGAGTCCTGACCTCAAACGCAATGAACATCTTTGGGATTAATTGGAACTTGAATGCAAGCCAGACCAGATTTTAGCACTAATGACCCCACAAGTCTATGTGTTTAGTTTACCCTTAGAAAAGAGGGGTTAAATACAAACGGCTAGATCTAGAGTTTTGTCGGTAAAGACCCGCGTAGCTAACGCTGCTTTTTTTCCCAACGCACCTTTCCAACAACGCTGGTATTTAGAGTTGTCTGAGGGGCTGCGTTAGGCTCAAAAAAGGGTGCGTTGAGCCTAACTTAGCTCCACTTCAACTCTCAATACCAGCATTGCCTATGGTAGCGGTAAGCTGGGAAAATGTGCTCGTGCACGATATCCCCATAGGAAACAATGGGGCTGAGCTGGCTGGAAAAAAAACTAACACCGGCAAAAAAAGAGCGTTCAGCTCCTAACGCAGCCCCATTGTTTCCTATGGGGAAACACTTTCTAAGTCTGCACCTAACACCCTAACATGAACCCTGAGTCTAAACACCCCTAACCTTACACTTATTAACCCCTAATCTGCCACCCCCGCTATCGCTGACCCCTGCATATTATTATTAACCACTAATCTTCCGCTCCGGACACCGCCGCAACCTACATTATCCCTATGAACCCCTAATCTGCTGCCCCTAACACCGCCGACCCCTATATTATATTTATTAACCCCTAATCTGCCCCCACAACATCGCCGCTACCTTACCTACACTTATTAACCCCTAATCTGCCGACCGGACCTCGCTGCCACTATAATAAATGTATTAACCCCTAAACCACTGCACTCCCGCCTCGCAAACACTAGAATAAATAGTATTAACCCCTAATCTGCCCTCCATAACATCGCCGCCACCTTCCTACAATTATTAACCCCAAAAAGAGCTGATTACTTTGGGGCATGCCCCGCAAAAAGCCCTTTTAAGGGCTGGTAAAAGAGCTGATTACATTTGTATTTTAGAATAGGGTAGGGATTTTTTTATTTTGGGGGGCTTTTTTATTTTATTAGGGGGCTTAGATTATGTGTAATTAGTTTAAACTGCTTGTAATTCTTTTTTATTTTTTGTAATTTAGTGTTTTTTTTTGTATTATAGAATAGTTTATTTAATTGTATTTAATTGTAGGTAATTTATTTAATTAATTTAATGATAGTGTAGTGTTAGGTTTAATTGTAACTTAGGTTAGGATTTATTTTACAGGTAATTTTGTATTTATTTTAACTAGGTAGCTATTAAATAGTTATTAACTATTTAATAGCTATTGTACCTTGTTAAAATAAATATCAAGTTACCTGTAAAATAAATATAAACCCTAAAATAGCTACAATGTAATTATTAATTATATTGTAGCTATATTAGGGTTTATTTTATAGGTAAGTATTTAGTTTTAAATAGGAATAATTTAGTTAATTTTAGGAATATTATTTTGTTTAATATAAATTATATTTATGTTAGAGGGGTGTTAGGGTTAGAGTTATGTTTAGGAGTTAATAACTTTATTATAGTAGCGGCGACGGTGCAGGCGGGAGATTAGGGGTTAATAATTGTAGGTAGGTGGCGGCGATGATGTTAGGAAGGGTAGATTAGGGGTTAATCAAATTTATTCTAGTGTTTGCGAGGCGGGAGTGCGGCGGTTTAGGGGTTAATACATTTATTATAGTGGCGGCGAGGTCCGGTCGGCGGATTAGGGGTTAATAAGTGTAGGTAAGGTAGCGGCGACATTGGGGGGGCAGATTAGGGGTTAATAAATATAATATAGGGGTCGGCGATGTTAGGGGCAGCAGAATAGGGGTTCATAAGTATAACGTAGGTGCCAGCAGATTAGAGGTTACAAATTTTTATTAGAGTGGCGGGGATGTGGGGGGCCTCGGTTTAGGGGTACATAGGTAGTTTATGGGTGTTAGTGTACTTTAGAGCACAGTAGTTAGGAGCTTTATATTCCGTCGTTAGCCCATAAAGCTCTTAACTACTGACTTTTTTTGCGGCTGGAGTCTTGTCGGTAGAGGGTCTACCGCTCACTTCTCCCAAGACTCCAAATACCAGCGTTAGGCAGATCCCATAGAAAAGATAGGATACGCAATTGGCGTAAGGGGATCTGCGGTAGCCTGGAATCGCGGTAGGGAAGTGAGCGTTAGACCCTTTCCTGCCTGGCTCTAAATACCAGCGGGCGGCCAAAAGCAGCGTTAGGACCCCTTAACGCTGCTTTTGACGGCTAACGCAGAACACTAAATCTAGGTGATTAGAATTTAATTAAAGTTAATTAGAACTCGGGAGAAGATAACTTACCTACTCAGAACCTGTAGGCAGTAACCAATTAAGGCAGTTAAAAACACAGACTTGTAGAGTCATTAATATATGTATATTCTGTGAATCTTGCACATGCTCATTAGGAGCTGGTGCCTCAGAAAGTGTAAATATAAAAAGATTGTGCACATTTAGGTATTGGAAGTGAATTGTAAAGTTGATTAAAAACATAATTTATGCTTACCTGATAAATTCCTTTCTTCTGTTGTGTGATCAGTCCACGGGTCATCATTACTTCTGGGATATTATCTGCTCCCCTACAGGAAGTGCAAGAGGATTCACCCAGCAGAGTTGCTATATAGCTCCTCCCCTCTACGTCACCTCCAGTCATTCGACCAAAGACCAACGAGAAAGGAGAAGCCAAGGGTGTAGTGGTGACTGGATTATAATTTAAAAAATATCTACCTGCCTTAAAAAACAGGGCGGGCCGTGGACTGATCACACAACAGAAGAAAGGAATTTATCAGGTAAGCATAAATTATGTTTTCTTCTGTTATGTGTGATCAGTCCACGGGTCATCATTACTTCTGGGATACCAATACCAAAGCAAAAGTACACGGATGACGGGAGGGATAGGCAGGCTCATTATACAGAAGGAACCACTGCCTGAAGAACCTTTCTCCCAAAAATAGCCTCCGAAGAAGCAAAAGTGTCAAATTTGTAAAATTTGGAAAAAGTATGAAGCGAAGACCAAGTTGCAGCCTTGCAAATCTGTTCAACAGAGGCCTCATTCTTAAAGGCCCAAGTGGAAGCCACAGCTCTAGTAGAATGAGCTGTAATTCTTTCAGGAGGCTGCTGTCCAGCAGTCTCATAGGCTAAACGAATTATGCTACGAAGCCAGAAGGAGAGAGAGGTAGCCGAAGCCTTATGACCTCTCCTCTGACCAGAGTACACGACAAACAGGGAAGACGTTTGTCGAAAATCCTTAGTTGCCTGCAAGTAGAACTTGAGGGCACGAACTACATCCAGATTGTGTAGAAGACGTTCCTTCTTTGAAGAAGGATTTGGACACAAGGATGGAACAACAATCTCTTGATTGATATTCCTGTTAGTGACTACCTTAGGTAAGAACCCAGGTTTAGTACGCAGAACTACCTTGTCTGAGTGAAAGATCAGATAAGGAGAATCACAATGTAAGGCTGATAATTCAGAGACTCTTCGAGCCGAGGAAATAGCCATTAAAAATAGAACTTTCCAAGATAACAATTTTATATCAATGGAATGAAGGGGTTCGAACGGAACACCCTGTAAAACGTTAAGAACTAAGTTTAAACTCCATCGCGGAGCAACAGTTTTAAACACAGGCTTGATCCTAGCTAAAGCCTGACAAAATGCCTGGACGTCTGGATTTTCTGACAGACGCTTGTGTAACAAGATGGACAGAGCTGAGATCTGTCCCTTTAATGAGCTAGCCGATAAACCCTTTTCTAAACCTTCTTGTAGAAAGGACAATATCCTAGGAATCCTAACCTTACTCCAGGAGTAATCTTTGGATTCACACCAGTATAGGTATTTACGCCATATTTTATGGTAAATCTTTCTGGTAACAGGCTTCCTAGCCTGTATCAGGGTATCAATAACCGACTCAGAAAAACCACGTTTTGATAAAATCAAGCGTTCAATTTCCAAGCAGTCAGCTTCAGAGAAGTTAGATTTTGATGTTTGAATGGACCCTGTATCAGAAGGTCCTGTCTTAGAGGTAGAGACCAAGGCGGACAGGATGACATGTCCACTAGATCTGCATACCAAGTCCTGCGTGGCCATGCGGGTGCTATTAGAATCACTGATGCTCTCTCCTGTTTGATTTTGGCAATCAATCGAGGAAGCAGCGGGAAGGGTGGAAACACATAAGCCATCCTGAAGTTCCAAGGTGCTGTCAAAGCATCTATCAGAACCGCTCCCGGATCCCTGGATCTGGATCCGTAGCGAGGAAGTTTGGCGTTCTGGCGAGACGCCATGAGATCTATATCTGGTTTGCCCCAACGTCGAAGTATTTGGGCAAAGACCTCCGGATGAAGTTCCCACTCCCCCGGATGAAAAGTCTGGCGACTCAAGAAATCCGCCTCCCAGTTCTCTACTCCCGGGATGTGGATTGCTGACAGGTGGCAAGAGTGAGACTCTGCCCAGCGAAATATCTTTGATACTTCCATCATTGCTAGGGAGCTTCTTGTCCCTCCCTGATGGTTGATGTAAGCTACAGTCGTGATGTTGTCCGACTGAAACCTGATGAACCCCCGAGTTTTTAACTGGGGCCAAGCTAGAAGGGCATTGAGAACTGCTCTCAATTCCAGAATGTTTATTGGCAGGAGACTTTCCTCCTGACTCCATTGTCCCTGAGCCTTCAGAGAATTCCAGACAGCGCCCCAACCTAGTAGGCTGGCGTCTGTTGTTACAATTGTCCAGTCCGGCCTGCTGAATGGCATCCCCCTGGACAGATGTGGCCGAGAAAGCCACCATAGAAGAGAGTTTCTGGTCTCTTGATCCAGATTCAGAGTGGGGGACAAATCTGAGTAATCCCCATTCCACTGACTCAGCATGCACAATTGCAGCGGTCTGAGATGTAGGCGTGCAAAGGGTACTATGTCCATTGCTGCTACCATTAAGCCGATCACCTCCATGCATTGAGCTACTGACGGGAGTTGAATGGAATGAAGGACACGGCATGCATTTAGAAGCTTTGTTAATCTGTCTTCTGTCAGATAAATCTTCATTTCTACAGAATCTATAAGAGTCCCCAAGAATGGAACTCTTGTGAGAGGAAAGAGAGAACTCTTCTTTTCGTTCACTTTCCATCCATGCGACCTTAGAAATGCCAGAACTAACTCTGTATGAGACTTGGCAGTTTGAAAGCTTGAAGCTTGTATCAGAATGTCGTCTAGGTACGGAGCTACCGAAATTCCTCGCGGTCTTAGTACCGCCAGAAGGGCACCCAGAACCTTTGTGAAGATTCTTGGAGCCGTAGCCAATCCGAATGGAAGGGCTACAAACTGGTAATGCCTGTTTAAGAAGGCAAACCTTAGATACCGGTAATGATCTTTGTGAATCGGTATGTGAAGGTAAGCATCCTTTAAATCCACTGTGGTCATGTACTGACCCTCTTGGATCATGGGTAAGATTGTCCGAATAGTTTCCATTTTGAACGATGGAACTCTTAGGAATTTGTTTAGGATCTTTAAATCCAAGATTGGCCTGAAAGTTCCCTCTTTTTTGGGAACCACAAACAGGTTTGAGTAAAACCCTTGTCCTTGTTCCGACCGCGGAACCGGATGGATCACTCCCATTAATAATAGATCTTGTACACAGCGTAGAAACGCGTCTTTCTTTATTTGGTTTGTTGACAACCTTGACAGATGAAATCTCCCTCTTGGGGGAGAGAATTTGAAGTCTAGAAGGTATCCCTGAGATATGATCTCTAGCGCCCAGGGATCCTGGACATCTCTTGCCCAAGCCTGGGCGAAGAGAGAGAGTCTGCCCCCCACTAGATCCGGTCCCGGATCGGGGGCCCTCGGTTCATGCTGTCTTAGGGGCAGCAGCAGGTTTCCTGGCCTGCTTGCCCTTATTCCAGGACTGGTTAGGTTTCCAGCCTTGTCTGTAACGAGCAACAGCTCCTTCCTGTTTTGGTGCAGTGGAAGTTGATGCTGTTCCTGTTTTGAAATTCCGAAAGGGACGAAAATTAGACTGTCTAGCCTTAGCTTTGGCTTTGTCTTGAGGTAGAGCGTGGCCCTTACCTCCTGTAATGTCAGCAATAATTTCTTTCAAACCGGGCCCAAATAAAGTTTGCCCCTTGAAAGGTATATTAAGTAATTTGGACTTAGAAGTTACATCAGCCGACCAGGATTTTAGCCACAGCGCCCTACGTGCCTGAATGGCGAATCCTGAATTCTTAGCCGTAAGTTTGGTTAAATGTACTACGGCCTCCGAAATGAATGAATTAGCTAGTTTAAGGACTCTAAGCCTGTCCGTAATGTCGTCCAGCGTAGCTGAACTAAGGTTCTCTTCCAGAGACTCAATCCAAAATGCTGCCGCAGCCGCAATCGGCGCGATGCATGCAAGGGGTTGCAATATAAAACCTTGTTGAACAAACATTTTCTTAAGGTAACCCTCTAATTTTTTATCCATAGGATCTGAAAAAGCACAGCTATCCTCCACCGGGATAGTGGTACGCTTAGCTAAAGTAGAAACTGCTCCCTCCACCTTAGGGACCGTTTGCCATAAGTCCCGTGTGGTGGCGTCTATTGGAAACATCTTTCTAAATATTGGAGGGGGTGAGAACGGCACACCGGGTCTATCCCACTCCTTAGTAACAATTTCAGTTAATCTCTTAGGTATAGGAAAAACGTCAGTACTCGCCGGTACCGCAAAGTATTTATCCAACCTACACATTTTCTCTGGTATTGCAACAGTGTTACAATCGTTAAGAGCTGCTAAGACCTCCCCTAGTAATACACGGAGGTTTTCCAATTTAAATTTAAAATTTGAAATATCTGAATCCAATCTGCTTGGATCAGAACCGTCACCTACAGAATGAAGCTCTCCGTCCTCATGCTCTGCAAGCTGTGACGCAGTATCAGACATGGCCCTAGAATTATCAGCGCACTCTGTTCTCACCCCAGAGTGATCACGCTTGCCTCTTAGTTCTGGTAATTTAGCCAAAACTTCAGTCATAACAGTAGCCATATCTTGTAATGTTATCTGTAATGGCTGCCCAGATGTACTAGGCGCCATAATATCACGCACCTCCCGGGCGGGAGATGCAGGTACTGACACGTGAGGCGAGTTAGTCGGCATAACTCTCCCCTCGCTGTTTGGTGAAATTTGTTCAATTTGTACAGATTGGCTTTTATTTAAAGTAGCATCAATACAGTTAGTACATAAATTTCTATTGGGCTCCACCTTGGCATTGGAACAAATGACACAGGTATCTTCCTCTGAATCAGACATGTTTAACACACTAGCAATAAACATGCAACTCGGTTACAATTTTATTTAACAAAAAACGTACTGTGCCTCAAGAAGCACTAAACGATTAAATGACAGTTGAAATAATGAACTGAAAAACAGTTATAGCATCACTCTTTACAAACAACACAACTTTTTAGCAAAGGTTTGTTCCCATTAGTAAAATAACACTAATTAAATTTTAAACATAAAAATTACAGAGCAACGTTTTAAATCACAGTCACTATAAAAGTCTCACAGCTCTGCTGAGAGAATCTACCTCCCTTCAAAGAAGTTTGAAGACCCCTGAGTTCTGTTAGAGATGAACCGGATCATGCAGAAAATACAAGAGTAACTGACTGGAAATTTTTGATGCGTAGCAAAGAGCGCCAAAAACGGCCCCTCCCTCTCACACACAGCAGTGAGAGAGAAACGAAACTGTCATAATTAAAACAAGCAAACCGCCAAGTGGAAAAATAATGCCCAAATATTTATTCACTCAGTACCTCATTAATGCAAACGATTCTACATTCCAGCAAAAACGTTTAACATGAAAAATACCTAATAAAAGGTTTAATGTACTTTTACAGAGTAATTCCGGTGAAATACCATCCCCAGAATACTAAAGTGTAGAGCATACATACATGTTCATTATAACGGTATGGCAGGATTTTTTCATCAATTCCATTCAGAAAATAAAAACTGCTACATACCTCAATGCAGATTCAACTGCCCGCTGTCCCCTGATCTGAAGTTTTTACCTCCCTCAGATGGCCGAGAAACAGCAATATGATCTTAACTACTCCGGTTAAAATCATAAGAAAAACTCTGGTAGATTCTTCTTCAAACTCTGCCAGAGAGGTAATAACACGCTCCGGTGCTATTGTAAAATAACAAACTTTTGATTGAAGTTCTAAAAACTAAGTATAATCACCATAGTCCTCTCACACCTCCTATCTAGTCTTTGGGTGCAAGAGAATGACTGGGGGTGACGTAGAGGGGAGGAGCTATATAGCAACTCTGCTGGGTGAATCCTCTTGCACTTCCTGTAGGGGAGCAGATAATATCCCAGAAGTAATGATGACCCGTGGACTGATCACACATAACAGAAGAAATTGTGTGCGCTATCTGAGTCACAAAAGTTTAATTTTGGCTTAAGTATCCCTTTTAAGGGATAGAAATGTCAAACTTTAAAGGGACATGAAAACCACAATTTTCTTTCATGATTCAGTCAGAATATGTGATTTTAAACAACTTTCCAATTTGCTTCTATTATCTAAATTGCTTCACTCGCTTGCTATAAAACCGGAAGTGACATACATATCTTACTCGCCAATCAGACGCATGCCGGCATTGCCTCGCTATTCAATTGGACAGACAGTTATGTTACACTCTATTGTCGACTGCACACTGTCCGATACATAGTATGAGTGAAATCTGTCAAAACGTAGCAGGCGATTGACAATAGGAGTGTAACATAACTGTCTGCCCAATTGAATAGCGAAGGAATGCCGGCATGCATCTGATTGGTAAAATGTATATGTCACTTCTGGCTTTTCTGAGCAAACGGTGCGCGAACAAGGGGGATTTAAATGCAATCTGTGTTTGTTTGCAGACAGCGGCAAGCAAAACACACCAGATGGCAGGCTGGCTGGGACACAGCGGTATGTGACTGAGCATATTTGTACTCTGTATAAACTTTTTAAATATACAAAATAAAATTTATGCTTTTAACTGCTACTTAGCCTCGGTTTTGAAAGGGTTAATTTCCACTGAACAGGATAATCCTCTATTCTTTGATTTATGTCTCCTAAGCTTACATTCTTGCTTTTTCAAATAAAGATACCAAAAGAATGAAGAAAATTTGATAACAGGAGTAAATGAGAAAGTTGCTTAAAATTGAATGCTCCTTCGGAATCATGAAAGTTCAATTTTAACTAGACTATCCTTGTAATGTTTTCATATATCTTTTAAAAATAATGACTTTTTGGTTGCATTTGTTCTAAACTAATTTCAAATGTCTTTCAAATATTCAACATTTGTTTTTTGAAAACTAAAAACGTATGTACTCACTTTATTGAATTTAAAATTGTATTTTTAAATGTAACATTTAAGTATTTAAATGTTACATTTAAAAATACAATTTTAAATTCATTTAAGTATTTATTAGCATTCAAATTTGATTCTTATAGCCTTTAAAATAAAGCTAGTGGATTCAATATTTAAATGTAATATTCCAAAATCAAATTATGCTTACCAGATAATTTCCTTTCCTTCTGTATGGGAAGTCCACAGCTGCATTCCTTACTTGTGGGAAATACTGAACCTGGCCACCAGGAGGAGGCAAAGACACCCCAGCCAAAAGCTTAAATACCTCCCCCACTTCCTCATAACCCCAGTCATTCTGCCAAGGGAACAAGGAACAGTAGGAGAAATATCAGGGTGAAAAAAGGTGCCAGAAGAATAAATTTTAATTTAGGGCCCCCCATCGGAGAACACGGGTGGGAGATGTGGACTCTTCCCATACAGAAGGAAAGGAAATTATCTGGTAAGCATAATTTATGTTTTCCTTCTTAATATGGTAAGAGTCCACAGCTGCATTCCTTACTTATGGAAAACATATACCCAAGCTCTAGAGTACACAGAATGCTAACGGGAGGGGGAAAAAGAGGCGGGCCCTAATCTGAGGGCACCACAGCCTGCAAAACCTTTCTCCCGAAGGCTACTTCAGCAGAAGCAAAAACATCAAACTTGTAAAATTTTGAAAAAGTATGTAAGGAGGACCAGGTAGCCGCCTTACAAATCTGATCCATAGAGGCCTCATTTTTCAAGGCCCAAAAGAAAACCACTGCTCTTGTAGAATGAGCCGTAATCCTCTATACTCCTCAGCCAAAAAGATAAGGCCCTCTGACCCCTACCCTTCCTGGAAAAGAGAACAAACAGAGAAAGAAGTTTGTCTAAATTCCTTTGTGGCCTGAAGATAGAACTTCAAGGCACAAACCACATCCAGAATTACTTTGTAAACGTTCCGTCAACGAAGAAGGATTAGGACATAAGAAAGGAACCACAATCTCTTGATTGATGTTGCGAATTGACACAACCTTAGGAAGAAAACCTAACTTGGTTCGTAGAACAGCATTATCAGCATGAAAAGCCAGATAAGAAGGGACACATTGCAAGGCAGCAATCACAGATACTCTGCGCGCAGAAGCAATAGCCAATAAAAAAGGAACCTTCCAAGACAACAATTTAATGTCTACTTCATGCATAGTCTCCAACTGAGTTTGTTGCAAAACTTTAAGAACAAGATTTAAACTCCAAGGAGCATCATTAGATCTAAACACAGGTCTGATCCTAGCAGAGCCTTAACAAATGACTGCACATCTGGAAGCTCAGCGAACCTCTTGTGCAGTAACCCAGACAGGGCCAAAAGCTGTCCCTTCAGGGTACTTGCAGAAAGGCCCTTCTCCAGTTCATCCTGGAGAACAGAATAAGTAGGTCCTCCACACCTTATGATAGATGCGATGAGCAACCAGCTTACGAGCTTGAATGAGAGTAAAAATAACTCTCTCAGAAAACCCTCTCTTGGCTAAGACTTAGCGTTCAATCTCCACGCAGTCCGCCTCAGAGAATCTAGACATTGATAAACAAAGAGACCTTGGTCAGCAGATCCCTGCAACAAAGTAACTTCCACGGAGGAGATGATGACATCCCCACTAGATCCGCGAACCATATCCTTTGCGGCCAAGTCGGAGCAATCAGTATCACTGACACCTGCTTGATTCGAGCCACTACACTAGGAAGTAGTGGTAAAGGCCAGAAAAGATAAATTAGATTGAACCTCCAAGGCACTGCTAATGCTCTGCCTGAGGATACCTGTACCTCGACCCATATAGCTTGGTATTGAGACGTCATAGGATCATCTTCTTGCAAATCTCCGCAAATACTCGGGAGGGAGAGACCATTCCCCGGATGAAAGGATTGTCTGCTGAGGAAATCCACTTCCCAGTTGTCCACATCCGGAATGTGGATCACTGACAGCGAACAAATGTGGGTCTCCGCCCACTCCAGAATCCAAGATACTTCCCTCATAGCTAGGGAGCTTCTTGTTCCCCCCTGATGGTTAATGTAAGCAGCCGAGGTTATATTGTCTGATTGGAATTAGATAAACTGGGACGAATCCAGCAGAGGCCAAGCCTTCAGAGCATTGTATATTGCCGAAGATCCAAAATGAGATCTCGCAACCGTAGTCACAATCACCCAGGATTAACTTAGGACGGATGTCCCTCGGGACAAGTGATCCGGACAAAACCACCAAGAGATCAATTCTCTCGAGCGGTTGTCCAGAGAAATCTGTTGAGACAGATCCGTTCCACTGCTTCAGCATGCGCAGTTGCAACAGTCTGAGGTGAAACCTGGCAAAGGAAATGATATCCATGCTGGACACCATGAGACCAATCACCCCCATACACCGAGTCACAGATGGCCTTAAGGAGGTCTGGAGGGCAGGACCTGTTGATGCTAGCTTGACACGTTTCTGATCTGTTAGAAATATTCTCATGTCTAAGGAGCCTATTATAGTACCCGTGAATTCTACCCTGGAACTTGATACAAAAGAACTCTCTCTAGATTTATCTTCCATCCATAGGATCAAAGAAGACAGAGGAGAGATTCCGAATGGTCCACTCTTCGAAAAAAATTTTGGAGCCGTAGCTAGACCAAACTGAAGTGCAATAAATTGGAAGTGCTGGTCTAGGAACTGGAAGTGGTTCTTGAGGATTGGTACGTGAAGGGAGCATCCTTCAGATCTATCGTGGGCATGAACTGCCCTTCTCGAACGAGGGGAAGAATAGACCCTATTGTCTCCATCTTGAACAAGGGGGCATTTAAAAACCTACGGAAGCACTTTAGTTCCAGAATCGGACGGATAATTCCCTCCTTCTTTGGGACCATGAAAAGGTTTAAAAAGTATCCCAAACCTTTCACTGTGATAGGCACCGGGACAAAAACTCCTAAGAGGACAGATCCCGTATGCACCCCAGAAAGGCTTCCCTCCTCTCTGGTCATGAAGACAGGAGAGAGAGGAGGAATCTGCCCTTGGATGGCTGAGACTTGAAACCTATCTGACCATGGATCCTGCGCATCCTTGAACCAAGCGACTGAAAAGAGCGACAGTCTGCCCCCTACACAATCCAGAAGAGGACCGGGGACCACCCATTCATGCCGGCATCTTGCTCTGCTTGGATTTATTCCAGGACTGAGCCGGCTTTAAAGAGCTCTTGGTTTTCTCTGACCTAGCGGAGGACTGCTGACATGGGCTTTATCAGAACGAAAAGAACGAGAATTGTCCCTTAGACTAGTTCATATTCTCTTGCGGTAGGAGAGCACCCTTACCCCCTGTGACCGTGGAGATAATTGAGTCCAGGCCTGGGCCAAACAAAATCATTCCCTTAAAGGGGAGGGAAAGAAGTCTAGACTTAGAAGTTATAACCAGGGCCGGGAACAATTTCTTAAAGGGAGAAGAGGGGGAAAAAGGAATCCAATCCTGTCCCATTCATTCTTAATAATGTTCGCCATCTGACAGGAGCAGGGAAGGCTAAGGTACCATCCTGTCCTTAAACTCTATCCAACTTAGGAATCAAAGTTTCGTCAGGCAATTTGGCTCTGGAACCTCCGAATTCGCCAAAAGCTTCCTTTATAAGAAAGCTAAAATTCCTAAAACTAAAGTCTGGTTCCTCCGCAGCTGGAGGTTTAGAGGCAGCAGACTCCGACCCAGAATGTTCATACTCTGAACTCTCAGAAAGAACTTCATCCTCGGATAACACTATCAGTTAAATCCAATAAATTATCTGATGTATCTGAGTGCCATATGTAACCTTTTGCTTGCACTTAGCAGGGCGAGGTAAAGCATTAAAGGCCGCAGACACCGCTGTCTGAACTGCGCAGTAACGGCTTGTGAACAAAAGGCCCCCTCCATATGGAGGATCAGCAATGCTACGGGAAACTGCATGTGTAGAAGGATAAGAATGTAGGGTACACACCTCACTGGACGACAACTCCTCAGAGGTGGACGGCTCAGTGATAGCTAACATTTTTGATATTATCACATTATCAAGGCATATGGAACATAATTGAGAGGGCGGATCTAAGGCCTCCTCACAATATAAACAGGAATTACTCTTTAGGAATAGAGGGAGTGCACTCTAAAGTAACAGAATCCTCCATCCCTAGTGCAATAACCGGAGAACTATATTTATACCCCAATGGCTGGGGCACTCAGCACCTCCTATGACCCAGACAGTACAGAGATTTATGACTCCTCTCTGATAGACACCCGGTCAGGAAAGAGGGAATGAAGCACATGGTGCACAATGTAGGACCGTCCCTGCTATGAGAAAAATCACACCAAACTTGTAAGCTGCACAGCTCTCAAAGTGAAAGTGAAACCTGTATATTCCATAACAGCCTATGAGCCCAAAACATCTCCCACATAAAAGCAGCATAAAATCAAATAAATATTTAAGATTATTCCCCCCTGTTCACATTTAGTTAATGGAAGTAAATTGGAAAGTTGTTCAAAATGGCATGCTCTATCTGAATAATGAAAGTTTAATTTTGATTGAGTGTCCCTTTAAAACTCCAGTCCCATCTCGAAGAGTACTACCCTCCATAAGAGACTACTCCGAAAATCTTCTAACATTTCTCTGCCAACCTTCTGTGACAAAAGGCAAAGAATGACTGGGGGTATGAGGAAGTGGGGGAGGTATTTAAGCTTTTGACTGGGGTGTCTTTGCCTCCTCCTGGTGGCCAGGTTCAGTATTACCCACAAGTAAGGAATGCAGCTGTGGACTCTTCACATATTAAGAAGGAAACCCCATTCTGGGCCAGATTACAAGTGCAGCACAAAATATCGATTTCACTAAAGCGATTACTGAAAGTGATTACTGTTTCAGTGGGAGCTTTCAACTGATATTCAATTGTTAAAGGGACATAAAACTCATATGCTAAATAACTTGAAAGTAACACAGTAAAACTGAAAAAAGCTGCCAAGGAAATATCACTTCAACATCTCTATGTAAAAAAGAGAAAGATAGTTTTCCTCTAAATTTCTCAACCTCACAATAGTAACAGGATTGCTTTGGAGACCATCCTGGAGTTATTTAATGATCATCAAACTACTTTAGAAGTAATTTGCCCATCATCAGGCTTATAAAATCATCAGCTAAGGTAAAACATTTTGGGTGATGACTTCAGAATGATTAGCAGATTACCTTACTGATTACTTCACAAGCATGAACAGCCAGTGAATGTCCTAGAGTCATCTCATTTAAATATTTTGGCCTGTGGGCATACTTCAGGATGGCTTCTGATGACTAGTCTGGATTCATTGATTACTTCAGAATGACTCCAGGAAGATCGTCCTTTTTGACTAGGGTAGCTGTCCTTCAGCTACTGTCAGCATGTTGGGGGGGGGGGAAGCAAAACAACAACAGCAGCCAATCAACCTTATCAGCGCTGATATCACATTTTGCTTTACTGTGATCTCATAAGATCTCATTAAAATCTTGTGAGATTTCATAGGAAACTTCCTTAAACTGCATAAGGAAATAACATCACTGTGTCTATACATGCCAGAAGCAAGCTCCCTAGCAAGTCCTGGGACTAGCATCCTGATCCACTGCTTAAAGGGACATTAAAGACTAAATAAATGCTACATAGAATATGATGCATTCAAATAAAAGATTAGTCTGAGAATAACATGTAGATGTATTTTTTTAAATTTTTTCTTTCACAATTCAGGTAGAGAATACAATTTAAAAAAAGTTTCCAATTTACTTCAATTATCAAATTTGCTTCACTCTTGTGTTAATTCTTTGTTGAAGAGATACCTAGGTAGGCAGCATGCACATGTCTGAAGCACTACGTGGCAGGAAATAGTGCTCTTGCTAATGTATAACATTGTTGCAACACTGCTGCAGACACATGCACACTCCTGAGCTTGCATCCCTGCTTTTCAACAAAAAAACACATGAAAACAAATACAATTTGATTATAGAAGTAAAGTTGTTTAAAATATGCTAAATCATGAAAGAAAAAAAATGGGCTTTATGTTCCTTTAAGACAGGGAGCTGCCGTACTTGCAATGCCAGAGCAGAATTTTACCTGTGTGTTTAACCCATTTGCAGGGGGAGAAAGAGATGGAAGGAAAGCGGCAAGGAAGAAGAGATGATGAAGATGTGTAATAAAGTAAGAGGGAAGTGTGAGAGGAACAAAGACGAATGCTCTGATACACAACGCAATTATCTGACACAGATTCACAGTCTATTTGTAAACAATAAAAACATGAAGCGGACACATTGTGCGTTACCTTCGGAGAAGATGTCCGATCCTTTCCTGCTGGTAATGCTAGGGGAACACTAGTCTCTTCTCTCTTTGGTGATGGTACAGGGGGAGCCGGTGCTTTCTTTTTAACGGTCTTTGCCAATGTGGCTTCATTTACTGAACTGCTCTGGCTCAACTCTGCACTCTCTTTTGGTTCAAAAAATGGGTTTGACCTATCAATAGAAAACCTGCAATAAGTATAGTTTCTCAATTCTTCAAGTAACACATTTTTCTGCATCATTTTTATCTACAAAGGATAATTCATAAAAAGAAAATAATTCCATAAAAATAAAATACAAAATAAAGAATAAAATAAATCTTAATCACTGTTGCTTATATGTATGCAACATGGGAATGTCCACAGCACAATTTGCTTAAAAAAGTATCTTTATTGACAAAAGATAGAGCGACGTTTCGTGACTACTGTCACTTAATCATGCTATAGGTATAGCATGATTAAGTGACAGTAGTCACGAAACGTCGCTCTATCTTTTGTCAATAAAGATACTATTTTAAGCAAATTGTGCTGTGGACATTCCCATGTTGCATATTGTTATAGTGGAATTGGGCAGATTTCCACGGTCGACACGAGCACAGTATTTTGCCTGGCAGCTGTTCTACATATTGCTGAGGATTGCTTATATGTATGATCTTTCTGTAGCGGTCTGCATCTATTTACAAATGGCGCACTCTAAAGCTTGCCTTGCTTTTCTTTCTAGGATGTTGGGTTCAAACATTATTTTGAAATAACTTTATTTATAAAGGTTTTTACACATATAGGCACACAACAGAAGAAAATAACATTTCAGATTGATAAAGTTTTAAGCAAAACTAATTTTTTCAGGACTCCTCTCTTTTCTGCATATATAACACCCCTTCTTCCAGCAGCCTTTAGTTCATGAGTAGCCAGGCTAGGAACTAGGTTGGAAGAGGTAGCAAAATAGGTCTCTCTTATTTTGTAGCTTGATCCAGACACAGAAAAAAGGATGTTTCCTCTCTATTTGTTCTGATAACGTAATTATTCTAACCTGTCACTACTAAAACAACTGTATGAAAACATACGTGGGAAGAACAAACCTCCTAGCGTGGTTATTCATTAGGTATACCTTGTAATTACAAGACATTTTTGTAGTTTTTTTAATTAATTAACTCACCAGCTGAGTGTGAGTGAGTTTCTGAATACCTTAAATTGATGGTAAATTTGCACATAGTAGAACTAAAAATTGGAATAGCCGTTAGCATTTAGTATAAGGCTAATTGGTAAACACCTACTTTTTCTGCACCAAACAAAAGTTATACCTTAATCTGACATCCTCTTCTTCCGTAGCTCTGTCCGCCCTTCACTAGACTCGTTTTTTTTCTTTTTATGTCATTTTTGTGCTGCAGCCAGAACGGCACTAAAAATTTTTTCGATTGGCTGCCACACAAAAGCAATAGAAAAATAAAAAAATTCAGTCTAGTGAGGGGTGGATGGAATTAGAGGATGTAAGAAAAAATTTACTTTATACTATAAGCCAAAGTTTATTCCAATTTTTAGTTCTACTCTGTGCAAAAGCTATATTTTAAGAAATATACATATAGTCATTTATTTTGTCTTGCTTGTCAAAGGCATTTGTTTTTCAATGCCTCTGACAAACCTGGGTTTTTAATCTACCCCACTCAATATCCAAGCTTTCAGGTCTAACTTTTCAGAAAAAGTAAGGATCCTGTTAGAAAACACATTCCAATAATGTGTTTATGTGACGGTGAACCAATGTGATTTACTTCTTAAAAAACTTTAAAAGTCAAGGCAATTAAAAGAATTGATATGAAAGAGAAGATCATGGTTGTCAAATTCATTATTGATTTTCCCTACAGTAATATTATGGTCTGGAACTATTATTTGTTTCTCCAGAAAGGTATTTGTTATGTTGACTGAAGAATACATTTGCTGGCTCTCTTTTCCCTGATATAAAAACAGGCCTCAATACTTACGTATAAATCTCTATATAAGGACCTTGACTACATCTAGAACTGACTAAGATGTTTTACTTCAATACATTTGCTGTTAGCACTGACTCATTGGCTGACACTTTTGGAAATGACTTGCTATATAGTCGTTTATACTTTGCAATTAAATTCTTTATTGGAAGAAGCACAGAAACCTCAGACATTGAGCAGCGTCAATGGGATTCTAGTTCATCTAGAAGAAATAGGATTAATATTCCTGCAATAAAATCCTGATAATCAATGGTTACATCTTGGTCCCAACATTCCTGTTTTTTTCAGTTGAACTAGGACCATATGAATAATAAGAGCTCTGTATTTCCTTCCTGAGGTTGGGTCTTGAAGCTAAGTGCAGGGTCAGAATATTCAAAATTCTTCAAGTTTTCCCATTTTTACAAGTGTGTTAAAGTGATATGAAAGCCATTTTTTTCTTTCATTATTCAGATATTATGAAAGAATAATATTATTTTAAACAACTTTCCAGTTTTCTTCTATTATCAATTTTGCTTTAATCTCTTGGTATCCTTTATTGAAGGAGCAGAAATGCACTACTGGGAGCTAGCTGAACACATTGGTAAGCCAATGACAAGAGGCATATATGTGCAGCCACCAATCAGCAGTTACCTCCCAGCTCATGAGCCTACCTAGGTATGCTTTTCAACAATGGATTCAAAGAGAACAAAGTGAATTAAATAATAAACACAAATTGGAAAGTTATTTAAAATTGTATGTTCTATCTGAATCATTAAAGAACATTTTTGGGTTTCATGTCCCTTTAATTAAACCCAGAATAGCTTTAATAAAATAATTTGTCTTTGCTCCGACGCTGGCATTAATGGGTCTTGAGCATTCAGAAAGGTTAAGAGATTAAAATATACCATATTCTGGACCGCAAGTCCCAAAGCAAGACAAATATAAATGCTGAATAAGTACTGTATGTCCAGCAAAGTGTCAGAACAGCAGGAACAGAGAGAAAAAAGTCAGGACCTTTCATATCTAATTTGTGATTGTTAATATTCCTGTTTATCATTCAAGAGGTGGTGCCAACTGTAGCTGTTCACAAACGATTCCAATATGGAGCAACAAATCAGACTATGAGTATCCATTTAATTCACTCTCTGAACCAGGCCCGGACTGAGCATCGGGCATAACGGGCATTTGCCCGGTGGGCCGAACTGTATTTTGGCCGCGCCCATTACCGCATTGAACAATTTTTTTTATTATGTATTAAAAATGTATTTATTTTGTAACAGTGACACAGTCTGAACATATGTACTAACTCACCACAATCTATTAACATCATACAGTATATTTATTATGCTAACAAATGTATTTATGAATGAATATCATGTATGGTGGAACTAGAGTAGACATATACAATATTTAATAGTAAAATGTTAAAAATACTTTGTGTTTTAAAGCTTTAAGAATGAACTATAACATACTCTAAAAGTCAATTGTGCTTTAAAAATCTTGAGAGAGACTATTTTTACTGAAATGCAAAAGAATTTGCACAAAACACGATTGCTGTGACTCCTATTTTTGGTTTATCTAGTAATTCTCATACTTACAAACCATGCATGCTGATTTATCGAAAAATAATATACAAACATGCACTACACACATGCGCCATTTTAAAACCACTAACTCCCCAGTTACATAATAAGTACTATGCTTTAAATGGCGTAAATAAATATTATCTATAGTTTCTATTTAAGATCCTACTATTTCAGGAGCTATATTTACTATTTAAACTATACCTGCTTTATCAAACTGTCTGTGGATAAGCTCCTTCTGTAGTGGGAGCTGAAATTATCGTTATTCTATCAATCATAAATAAGGCAGGATTATTACTGAAAAATTAATAAGTAAGTAATACAATATATATTTGTGTAGTGTCTGTCTGTATATTATTTTCAATAAATCAGCATGCATGGTATGTAAGTATGAGAATTACTAGTTCTCTTTTTTTTCTCTCCCGTCAGTTTATTTTCTCTTATTTGTTTGTGTGCTAATTTTGCGGTGATAATATAAAAGACATTAACTTATTGATTATTATATTTTTTGGAGCTGTGTCTTCTAAACAGTTGTATATTATTTTGGTGAACCAAGAAAGTTGATATGAAAAGAAAAAAAAAAAAAGAGAATTACTAGATAAACCAAAACTGCACTTTGAAACATTAAAAGAATAGGAGGCACAGCAATCTTTTTTGTGCAAATTCTTTTGCATTTCAGTAACAATAGTACATATTATTGCTGAAAATCTCCCTTTAAAGGAGTCTCTGAAATAAATAGATGAATGATTTAAGACTGGGTTATAATATATATTAGAGCGCAGTATCCCCTATAAATCGTTGATTCATGCAAGGCATCTTGTAGACAAAAAAGTAAAGGCTTCTATATTTGAGGGGGAAAAAGCAATACATGCTTCAGGCTTATTAAAGGGACCTAAAACAGGTTGAGATCTGTGCATATCATAAAAGGGCTAATTAATTAAAAAATAGTTTGCAGACATTTTAAAAAACAAAATTGCTGGCAAGTATTTTAAAATAATTTTCAAAAATAAGCAAAATGAATTACATAGCTAAGCTGCCTGGAACAGCCAACTCCACCCACCCTTATCAGTGTTTAGACACAGGCATTGCATTTCAACTAAGCTTACAGCTTCTAGGCATGCTCCAGCAGATAAATCCTATGCATGTTTGCATTCTACCAAAATAAAAATAGATATAGATACAGTCATAGAACGAAGTGTGTGAGGGGAGTTAGAGCTTTACAATTCAGAAACTAAAAAGAAAGGGTTAATGGCGAGGCACTGCAGTATATATTTGCAGGTAAAGTAATTAAAGTACGTATTATTATATTTTGTCTCTATCCCAACTTGTTTTACATCCCTTTAAGTCTGGTACCAGAAAAAACAGTTACATGTGTAACAGAGAGTAGTAAACCAGTACTAGTTATTTATCAAGACTGAAATTCCTTTGACAGAAAATTTACTACACATCATATACATTTTTGGTTAGTTAGAATGTGCTGATGTATAAAGTAGTTGCCTAGAATGCACCCGATTTAAAAAAATAATAATAATACAAATATTATATATATATATATATATATATATATATATATATATATATATATATATATATATATATATATATATATATAAAAACACATTTGAGGAACTTTCATTTCCTTGGCTAAATTAAAGGGACAGTAAACCCAAATATTTTCTCTCATTATTTAGATAGAGAATACAATTTTTAAAACGTTTCCAATATACTTCTATTATCACATTTGTTTCGTTCTCATGTTATTCTTTGTTGAAGGGATACCTAGGTAGGTAGAGTGCATGTCTGAAGCACTACATGACAGGAAATAGTGCTGCCATCTAGTGCTCCTGCTAATGTATAACATTGTTGCAAAATTGCTGCCATATAGTGTTGTGGATACGTGCACACTCATGAGCTTCCGTCCCAGCTTTTCAACAAAGGATAACAAGAAAACAAAGACAATTTGATAACAGAAGTAAATTGGAAAGTTCTTTAAAATTGTATGCTCTATCTGAATCATGAAAGAAAAAAAAAAATGGGTTTTATGTCCCTATAAGTAAATAGCTTGCTTTTTTGCATGGTGTAATTTTCTTCAGTGTAAATGCAGAGTTGCTCTGGAGACTAGAAACAAGAAGATGTATATATTGATTACCCACCTCATTTTTCATCTCTTTGCCAATTTCTTTCCCTACTTCCCTTCCCTATTTTTTGCACCTCGTCTTTACTTTTATAATTTCTGACTAATTTGGGAAAAAATTAAAGGACCTTATTTTATTTCTGCAAAAAAACTTTACAATGCCAATATGTAAAACAAGAACGATTGTCTTAGCAATACTATTTTCTTGTGATTTAAAGGGACAGTAAACACCTTAATATTTTTATATAAAATAATTTTGCAATGTACTTTCACAAAAGAATTCAGTTCTCATCCTTTAATTCAGTTTGTACTAATACAGAGAAAGAAGATTAATCAAAAAGCATAAACCTGTCACAAATTAGTATCTCTATTTCCATAAGATTTAATAACCAGTTTATAAGGTCACCAAAAGTGAGATAGAATTGAAGATTAAACGATTCTGAACTTTTTTTAAAGTCAAAATAAAAATTTCATGATACAGGTAGAGCTAGTAATTTTAAGAGGCTTTCCAGATTACTTTTATTATTAAGTTGATCGCAGTCATTTAAAATTAGTTTGTGATTTGCTGTCATATGATAAAGGGAGCTGGTAAATTAGGGTCAATTTTCAAATTTGACAGAAAAAAAATGACTGTCTTTTTATTATATTATACAATATTATAATCAGTCCAGTAGAATTTTCATCACTATAAGAATTATGGCAATAAGAGGGAAATTAGCTTTTTTATCAATTTGTGGTCATTCTAAAAAAGTGATCAGACATAACCAATTTTTGCCCCCTATTCATGTAATTTAGCTCTGAAAACTGTGTTTTTTGTATTTTTTTTTTACTTCTCAGAGCTGGAAATACACCCACTGCTGACTTATCAAGCTAACCCTGCTACATACATTACCTTAATTGACTATAACTGCTAACAAGTGCAAAGCAATGTATTTTGAATTAACATTTTGACCATAGATAGCCTTGTTGTCTGAAGCCTCCAAATAAGGCAAATTGTTGGCGAAGTTTGAAGCAAACAAGCAATTGAAGCAAAAAATATGCCAATTTGTTTTTTTTAAATGTTTATACTTGGCTGATATGTTAGTCTATATAGCAACATAAAAGAAATCTCATGTAATTACAAGGTGTTTACCGTCCTTTTAAGTGCAGATTTTTTATTTTGTACTCTGAAGGTCTACAAAGAAGGTACTAGTGCTATAGAAAAGTCTAAAAAATGATACAATTCCAAACTAATTAAACAGCAACTGAAGTGATGTCACATATGAAGCAGCTTTTGAAGTACAACAGAAAAGAAAAGCACAAATACCCAGAGATGTTGACGGACACAATATTTAAAGGTGTTATCACTTCAGTGATCATCAAATACTGAGACACTTGTGAAACAAAAGATAGGTCAAATGTCAAAGAGAAAGCTAGTGAAACAAAATGGATGGACATGGTTCAGAGAAGAAATACAAGAAATCAGAGCAACATTTTGTTTGGTGAGGAGAGATCCAAAGTAACTGTCAATTGGCCTAATTTTAAGGACAACTTAGGTGAGCTGTCTATAAGCACTCAGGACATATCACAATAACATGATAAGGAAACAAGCAAAAGACACAAATGGAGAAAGAAAGAAACAATGTTTGCTTTTGTTCCACTCTACTACTATCAAAGATGAAAGATAATGCACATCAAAGAAATAAGTGACCCTACAAACACAGTACTTTAGGTGCATATACACATAATGGAAGACTAAACAGAAAAATAAACTACACTGTGTTTTTTTTTAATAAACAAACTTTATTTACATGGAAGGGACTGTACAAACACAACAGTACTCTGGGATCCTTTACAAACTATATGCAGGGTGTGCCCAATTCATAACCTATTTTCAACAAATCCCATTTACATAAAAACTACATTTTAGGAGCCTGTGTAGCATAATAAACTATGGAATTTGAAAAATATCAAACTACTCATAAAACAAGATCAAATTCACAACTGTGAGAAAAAAAAATGTGAGTGAAAATGTATACAAAGCAAATATAATTATTAAACATTGATTGTAAAAACAAATCTCAACATTTTAAATTCATATTAGCTAAATACTAGGTAGTCCATACTAGAGAAAAAGCAAATATACAAATCATTTACATTTTCTTATACAGGTAAAATTAGCTTGATTGAACACACAAAATATTTTTGCTGCCAAATGGATAAACAAAAATGGAGCATCATAAAACAGAATTGAAATCTACCAAGTTGTGAAACTGGCATAACATCTGCACAGTCTGAGGTTTCTAAAGTACAGTTAACTGCTTCTTACTAGAAGATCTGTACAAATCTAATTGTATGACATTAAGGAGCAACCTGCTTTTAAGGCAGTAAATGAAAAAGCACATTTGCATTTGTTTTAAAAGAGAGAGTGCACTAAGGCTAATATGACTAATGGGAAAACATGGAAAGAAACAAATAATGCAAGAGATGGGGGAATAAAAATTTCCCTGACAGAGAATCTGTAATCCATCAAATATATTATTTTTGTCACCCCTGCACAACCTGTGCTCGCCCACCCTACCCTAATGCAATCAGAAATACCTGCAGATGTATTAGAATTCAAAAGGACACAGCTAGATCTTTGAAATGGAGGAAATTGAGTTAGTGTGAGAGGTAGAACTGCAAACCTACCACTCAATTCAATGAGATAGTGAACTAACATTATAATCAGTGCTACCAATCTGGTTTGAAACTATTAGTCCAATATACATAAACAACCTTTAAAATCAGGACACGCTGAGGCCTGCTATGTAACAAGATACAGTTTATCTTCAACTTTTTACCATATACTGTAACATAAGATAGATTTATTTGATTTGTTAAGCAATGCAATATATTTTGACTAACATTTATTTTACTTCTTTTTTGTGGTATCCTCTTTTCAAAAGAAATTAAATTTTTCTTTATTTTTTTATAATTTATGTTCCACTAACAAAAATGCTAGGTATATAATGGTGTAATAAAAGCAAAGATTCTTCTGAAAATAATATGTAGATGTATGATTTCAAATTATATTAGTTATATAAGGTTGTGTTTTTTTTTTGTTTTTGTTTTTTAATATTGAAGTAATGTGTTAGTAGTAATAGATGCCTCTATGTTATAAGCCATGTTTTTCTTATGTCATCTGCTGAGGCTAATTAGGAACAGCAATAAACAAGTCTCTAGAGTGTGCAAACAGTTGTGTAGAATATAGCACTGTCAAATATGGAGGCAGAACTTCCAATTCTCACAGCAATTGGACCAACAGGAAATGGAAACAACAAATTATGAAAGATTTTTTATTACACATTATCAAACACTTTATTTTACAGTCTCAAAGTGCTTCATGTGCCTTTATGTAAGCGGTGGCCTTAAATAATAAAATACTGTTATTTGTCTCGTGTTCATTGTGTGATGAAATCCCCAAATCTACCAATAATTAATTACTTGTAAGAATCCTCTTGTGCTATTAATTTCACCGTGAATGCAGCATCGAGAGTGGAGATTGCAGGCAGACAGGTTCACTATTTGTGAATCTGTCCTCCTGCAATGATGATAAATTTTGCCTATAATATCATTTGTTGTAATGTATCAAACATTTCAAAGGGCTATGCAAGGGGTTAAATAGAATCCTCAGCAAATAGGCAAAATTATGACTTGTTGAGGTAAAAGATGAGAGGATTGATTGGCGGATGGACCAATATATATTGTAGGATATCTAATAAATATGCAAGCCAAGAAATTTGGTCTCAAAACCATTTATCATACATTACAGAGTTAGGCATCAGGTATTGAAGAATAAGCAGGTTGTCAAGCGGCTAATTTACTAGAGTAAGGTAGAGACTTTTACAAATCATATGAAGAATATGTAGAGTTCTATAGACCCACTTCTTCAAAGAGATATCCAGTATCTTTAAAATATGGCACCACACAGGCATTGTGAGCACAGAATATGCAGAGAGATGTTAAAGGGACAGTTTACTCAAAAAATTTCTCCCCTTTAATTTGTTCCCAATGATCCACTTTACCTGCTGGAGTGTATTAAATTGTTTACAAGTAGCTCCTTTACCCTTATATTGGCATTTGAAATTGTTAATTTAGCATGTGGTATCCCCACCTATTCTGAAAGTTTGTGGCCGCGCGTACCAGCTATAGATAAGCTTTGTAAACACAGCCAGCAGAAGAAATTACACTCCCAGTGTGATAAAGCAGAGATAAGGTAATAAAATGTTGATTTTCCATTGTTCTCTCAAAGTATTGGTGATTGTTTTATGGACAGATATAAGATAAAGAAGCAGCTATATTTACACAATGTGATACAGTAATGAGATCTGATTATACTTACAAGCTCAACCCATTTTATTAGGCTGTGGCTTCAAAACACAAAATCAGAGCTTTAATATACAGAAATAAACCTTAAAAAGATAATTTTCATAAATTTTTTACTCTGCAGTTGGTAAAAAAAGCAATTGTAAACACATTAAGGGAAAAACTATTTTACAGTATACTGTCCCTTTAACTACCCTGATATAAACTGAGCCAATGAAACTAGTAATTCAGCTAAGGGAGATAGATTTTTAAATGTTCTCAGGGATAACTTCTTGTCACAATTAATAGAGGAGCCATCTAGGAATAAAGTTATATTGGATTTAGTGCTATCAAACGATACAGATATAATATCAAACATAGAAGTCAAAGAGCATTTGAATAACAGTGATCATAACATGGTCACATTTGAAATCGCTTTTCATAAGCAGTGTCTTAAAGGTTTAACTAAGACTTTTCATTTTAAGAAAGCAAAATTCAATGATTCAAGGAAATCATTAAATATGGGACAAAGTATTCTCTAATAAAAATACAGAGGATAAATGGATAACATTTAAAACTTTGTTAAATATACATATCAACACATACCATATGGTTCTAAAAGTAAAATAAATCAATCAAAGCGTGTTAAAAGCTGGATGTGCCTCTGAGAACTCACAATAATATGTATACAAAATAAGTCTGAAGAATAAAAAACCAAAAAAATCAAAAATACATGCGTCAACCACAATGAATAAGATAACAAAATGTTCAAATGGCAACACTGTATTCAGTATAGCCTCATATGAAGCAAAATGCTAACACATATCAAAACAACGAATAATGTTTTCCTTGAAACACAAGTTCATAGAGAAAATTGTTACTTGAATCCCAAATGGTTGGAGGCCAACTCGATCAGGCTCTGAGTATATGTATATGTAACAATGATAAAAAAGAAGGCGCCACAGTGGTGCAAAATCATTGGTAACTAACCAAAGTAAATATCATACTCAAAAATTTCATGGCACTTAAAAAGTGCAAAACACGCCTCCTGAACTCTTACAAGCCGTTCAGAGAGCAAACTTTGGCAAACAGGTTCAGTTCTTACTCCGAAATCTGTGCGTATCGCTCCGATACCGGCTAAAAGTCAGTGTGGAGTTCAGCTGTTCCGCAATCAAACCTGGTGTGCAGTCATCAGCGGATGTCAAAAGCAATAAATTGTACTGCAAACATCTGTAAGATTCTAATATACTTTTAATAAAAGCAATAAAAGCATAAAAGCCTAAAATATTTAACAACGTGTTTCTCAGTCTGCACAGGACTGTTTCATCAGGTGAAAAAGAGTAATAGCACAGCAGAACATTTAGAGCTCTTGTCTACAATGGATTAAAATTGGCCACACATGTTTGTAAGTTTAAATCCCCATTCATGACATATTGGTCCCCGATAGGTCTTTGTCTCTCATACGCTCCAATCACATCTTTAGTATTACATCAATGTGTGGGAGTGTAGACCACAATAACGTGATAGTGGGTATTAGGGTGAGTAAATTTGACAACTGCCCTAATAAACGTTACGGTATATCATTTAAGCAAAAATATGCCATGGCTACAATGTGCACAAAAATGTGCCATAAAAAAACAGACATGTTGGCCAAGTCACACCCACATCAGACGAGTGAGTGAAATTTTAAGTCGGTTGCCCCAAAATTCTACAAACATAATAAGAAACATATACAGATAAAATATGCAAAAAATAAATAAATCCTAAACTGATAAACTTTCCCTAGGAGCGGTGAGTACAGGTGTGTACCTAATCTATAGGACCAAAACAAAAAATGTGCGACTACCCCGATATATCAGAATGGAACAGAACTGCATGTCTGGTTCAAAGAAAGTGCATCTATCAACTTATTAATTGGATTGAGCCCCAAAATCTAAGACACTGTGTGGAAATGTCCCATTGTGTAATACCAAAGACTAGAGATAACTTATGCGTGTTCAATTAAAGGCTGCCATATCTATATGTTCGTTTAGTCCAAAGGAATTAATGGTCTTAAAGGGACAGTCTAGTCAAAATTAAACTTTAATTATTCAGAAATGACATGTAATTTTAATCAACTTTCCAATTTACTTTTATCATCAAATTTGCTATTTTCTCTTAGTATTCTTAGTTGAAACTAAACCTAGGCATACTCATATGCTAATTTATAAGCCCTTGAGGGCTGCCTCTTATCACAGGCTTTTTAAATTCCTTTTCAACACAGAGACTAAAAGTACACGTGGGCCATATAGATAACACTGTGTACAGACACAGGGAGTTATTTAAGATTTAGCACAACACAAGGCTAACTGCAAGACAATAGATAATAAACAGTCACTGTCATGTGATCAGGGGGCTGGAAGAAGGTTCGTAGATACAAGGTAATCACAAAGGTAAAAAGAGTTTTAGTATAACAGTGTTAATTGTGCAAAACTGAGGAATGGGTAATAAAGGGATTATCTATCTTTTAAAACAATAACAATTATATGGTAGACTGTCCCTTTAAGTTTCCATATTTAAAAAGTTTCCCTTTGGCGTAAGTGAACCAACCTGTTGTGCCTCCAAGTATTGCGTATATGTTTAATGGGAAAAATCCTAAAAATATCAGTCTGACTATGGTGTTTGCATATACAATATCTTGGTTTAATAAAGATTTCTTAAAGCTCCTCAACTGCTCACCCCACCTTTTCTTGAGAGGTCTGCAGGTCCTGCCTATATACTATATTCCACAAATACATTCCAAAAGGTAAACCACAAATTTGGAGTCACAATTGAAATGTGTGGAAATCTCAAATGATTAATTGGTGGTATTAGATGTGAAAGATATTCTATTCCCAAAGGGGAAGGAACATAGACCACATCCTTTTCTATTGCATTTATAAAAATCTGCACTAGCTAGCTGGCTAGCTTTTATAAATGCAATAGGAAAGGATGTGGTCTATGTTCCTTCACCTTTGAAGGTACTGTGACCCGATAGAACATTCCTGACAAAAGCAGCCTCTGATGAGGCCTACACGTCAAAGTGTTAGAATTTTCTTAAATGATGTAATGAAGACCAAGTACTCATATCTTGAAAATACACACAAGGGCGCCAAATGGCCTAGCACAGTCACAAACATCAGATTACTAATAGGTAAGTATACACTCACATTCGGTATATACCATATGGTGTTATATAAGTAGGCTGAAACTTCAAAGTTGCCCAAGCTGACTGGCCTCCGGTCATGCAGGAGCCAAATGTCATCAGGTTCATATCCCAATTCACAAGTGGCTTTTCTTGTACACACTGTTCTAAATAAAAGACACAGCACACCAGATAGCCAAGTACAGTTTGCAAACCAAGGGAATGTATATAGAGGAACACTCACTTACATATTTTACATACTTACTATCTTGGTTATTTGTATATATTTTTTAGAGAGCACCCACTATATGTGTAGATATACTTGCATTTTTTATGCTTGTGTTAATATATATATATATATATATATATATATATATATATATATATATATATATATATATATATTGTTTTACAAGTAATCATCTTACACATTTGGTGTATAGAAGCCTCACTAAGGAAGGCCCAGGATAAATTCTAAAGGTCTAAACTTTGAATGGGTTCAAATGGAGGGGTTTGAGATACTCTCAAAACCAGTTTACGATTCCACCAAGAAGAAACTGGTTGTATAACTGGTCTGACTCTCATAAAGGCGCGAACAAAGGTCTGGATTTAAGGGATATTGGCAATTTTGTTGTTATAGAAGACGGATAAGGCCCCTGAGAATCAAAGAAAGTATTTCTGCCTGAGGTTGAACCAACACTGAAGAGCGCTGAAGAATGTGCAGAGTTCCAGGATGTTTATTGGTAACCTCAGCTCCTGAGGATACCAAACTCCTTGCACTCTTTGAGAGCACCAGCCTGTTCCCCAACCTGTCAGGCTGGCATCTGTGGTGATCACTACTGAGGTTTGGTGGAGAAAAGAGGATTGGTGAGTCTGTCACCTTGATAAAGACCGTTTGATCTTGAAGTCCAACAGGATCTTCAGAGACAGATTCTCAGTCTCCATCCCACTGCTGTAACATCCTCAACTGGAGAGGCTGCAGATTAAAGCAGGCAACAGGGGCTACATCTGAAACAGTAACCATGAGGCCCACAACTTTCATACATTGAGCAACAGAAGGAAGATGATTGAGTTGAAGTTGAGCACAGGCCTGTTGCAGTTGCAATCTGTTATGGTCTGTTAGGGATAGTCTCATAGACACTGAGTTGAAATATTGAACCTAGAAAGGATGCATGCGTCTGAGGAGTTGAGGAGCTCTTTTGTAGGTTGGTTTCTGAACGATGACTGTAAAGCAGCTGAAGACCTACTTGGGTGTGCTTCTGTCATGTTCATAGCTGCCACATTGGATATTGCTCACATTCTTCACCATGGTTCAGTTACTTCTACCTTCCTATGTACTGCTATCCCTTTAATTTTGGAGGGATCTCCTTAACATCCAGTATAAAACCCCATCTCTCATTCACATAATTGCTTGGTATTGATTCCTTGTGACACTATTCCCTGAGCCGGTACTATTCGTACTATTGATTATAACATACAGTCTTGTGAACTTCTACTTCAATTCCCTTAGTACCTCTCTGCCGATTCAGCTTGAGGACTCGAGCTGACATAGTCCGCAGCTCCAGAACGTTTGTTGCAGTGACGTCACACGCAGACTTCTTCATCGCTGCTTCCTCAGCTCTCAGCTGCTACGCACACTCGGACAGAGATCCAAATCTTTGCAACAATCGCCAGATACCTTAACTTTGTGTACAGCCTCATCAGGTATGCAGTTACATCAATACAAATGCTTAACCAACCTTTGCTAATGTCTCCTGTATACACTCTCATTAAAGTTGTATGGTTCGCTAAACATCACGTGCCTAGCTTAAAGTGTTACTTCCTATTACCCTTAAAGCTGTACGATCATTTCATCATACATGTTTGTAATCAAGTACATATTGTGTTAACACTTAACTGGTTATTTAAGTGGGTTGTTCTGCTGTATATTTCAGTGATTGTTTCACAGGTGGCAGCCATAGAACAATACAACCTTATACCAACCAGCAACTAAATTGCTCCATGATTATTGGGGATTTCACATTACTCTTATGAGTAGTTGATGTTACATTCCACTAATCTCTCTGCTACATCACCAGCTATAACTCAAACCATTTCAGCAGCTGTGGTTCATAATCTAGCCTATGCTTATATTACAGACTTTCAACTAGGCGTCACAGCTTCATTTCCAATTAAAGATAGGTTGAGGCCTTTCATAACCCCCCCCGGCTGAGGTCACTGGTGGGCTTTAGTCGTTAAGCAGCAGTGCTATTTCGTAAGTCGCTGCAGAATTTTACAACACATAAGCTAAATATACCCGAAACTGACATATCTAGTATGGAAGCCATCCACCTATTGAGCGAAATTGGCAGCCTGCTCTCTGCCTATCAAAAGGATTTCTCAGTAACCCTTGGTGAGGCATTTCGAATTACCCCTTTTGAGCCTGTTCCTGAGAGCAACCATAATTATTGCGGCGAAGCCAAGCAATCTGAAGGAGCATCAGTGAGTCCCGGTGCGGTCCCGGGTAAGAGACTAGAAGCTTCCCCAGCAAGAATGAAAGCATCAGAGGCGGCTGGTATCACAAGCGATGGAGAGCTCCATGCAGTACTTATCTTCACACACGCTATCGTAGAAGAGATCTCGGTTCCAGATATCGCAGCAACAGCACAGCAGCCCGAAAACACAGAGATTTCACTGCAAGTTACCACGCTTCTGGCTGACACCGGGACAGAGCCTAACCCCTCAGCGCAACGAAGTAGAGGAGACCTTGCTATCAATAAGTGTTCTCAGCAGCTCCTGGTAAGACACCATACATACCTCGCTCAGCCCCCTGATAAGCTAGGCTCTTCAACACATCGAGGAACAACAGAAGCATGGCCTAAAAGACTGATGCAAGTATGGCCAATATTTAATATAGCTGTGTTTCCCTGTCACCACATCTCTCTCTCTAGAGATTGCAGTGAGATCGACATGAATGCTTATATTAGAGCTAAAGTTTTCCAGCGTCTAGGTGTAGGCTGATAAGCTTATACTAGTTTATGCTCGACCACCTCATAGTAGCCAAGCTGGTTTTAAGGGCTGCCCTACACTTGATATAGATATTTGTAAGTTCTGTTTGGACAAACTCTATATATGGACTATTGTTGTCCCGTTTGGACAAAGTTAAAATCACTAAGACTACTGTTATGTCATCACAGAATGTGCTTTAAGTATACTTATGGGAACTCTTTATGAAGATTACCAATGTTCTGTCTGGACTAAGTTACTGTGTCTACTATTATTTTACCACTATAATGTGATATGAGTGTATTTGTGGGAACTTTATATGGGGTTTATTATTGTTTGAGCTTATATGTCTATTACTAAATTGGTCATTCTCATGTTATTATATACAAAGGCAGTTTGGTAGATCTGTCAGGTACTCCATGCTTTCTGCAAACACTTGAACTGTTTTCTATTATCAACTATTTCATCTGCGAGGGTCTATTCATTACATAACTATAACAGTGATTGCACATGCATAAACTACATTCTAGTTGAGGACCCTAGCTCCTCCCCCTCTGGATCATGAATAGAGCTGCCTGCGGCCGGGGCAGCATATTTTAGATATAAAGTGGAGACTCTCTCTGTCTATTTTGAATTGTATAACACTGTCCATAGGTACATAATGCATACTTGATATTACAGTATCTTGTTATCAGAGAGTGAGATCACTGTATTTTCCAGATTTGTGGGTCCTCATACATAGGATGCTTATAACTTATCGGCTCAGTGCTTATTTGACACTCCTTAATATATTACATAAGAAATATGAGTATGCCAACAGTTATTATAAAATTAACCTTAATAGCAGCTATCAGTTAAAATTGATGGTCTCTTGACACTACCCTCGCCTTTTTATCTTAGTACATCTAGGGGTTCTACTTGTACATCTGACCAATAATGGCTTGATCTTACTAACCTTACTTTCCCGTGTCAATACCCACAAATTGCACCTTTATAAAAATTAGGTCTTGGCGACTTTAGCAGGAGTACATGAAGACTTATAAACAATTGCCCAGTGCCCTAGTGTCATGTACCTTAATCGTAATCAGTTACTACAAAAGGCTGTTTGCACTGGCCTTTGTGATGGGGATCCTCTATACTGTTAAAGCTAACAATACTATGGGGGTATTTGGCATAAATCAGCAGCATAGATAATTTTACACCTAAAGAAAAAATAAAAATTTTACACCTAAGAAATACAATATAAAATCTGAGGTTAATTTGGGACCCATGAGTGGTTTCTTAGATACCAGTTTACCTTCTGGTGTTTTTATCCTACACATCGTGAGGTCCAAAAGTGGCCTCTGGAGCGGGTGAGAAGGTATATAACTTCAATGGTATGTCTTTCTATGATGTATTCATATTCCCTGGCTGATATATCAATGACACCTTGTTCAACAGGTGTAATATGACTGTATTGTCTTCTTCTGTTTTTTCTCAGTAATATCTTGTTTGTATGCCAAATTATAAAACCTTAATAAAAAACTATTAAAAAATAAATAAATAAAAACCAAAAAAAAAAAAAAAATCTCAGAAATCAAATATGGTCCTTGTGAATAGGGATATATAAATAGACATATTTTAAGTTGATTGTAGATAACTGATCCTCCTGAAATAAAGGAAGCATAGTGCAAATCACCTCCATCTTGAAAGCTGGTATTTTTAGAAGCTTTTTTAAATTTTTAAGATCAAGATTAGCAAAATGTACCTTCCTTCTTTCGTGCTTTGAAAGGTTTGGAGTAGAACCTCTGGTTCATTTCTGAATCTGGAAAAAGAGTAGCTACTCTTATTGTTCCCAAGTACTTTAAACAAGTCAGAAAGGCTTTGGCCATTAAAGGAACTTGATCAGGAGTAACCATAAAAAATTATTTCCAACATCCAAAGTACTGATCCAGGTTCTGATCCAAGATTCAATCTGCCTCCTACCAAAGCTTCGCATGGTAAGAACTTTTTCGATTCCTTAGTTTTGGACCAGGCCGAGTTGGGTTTCCAAGAGGTTTTTGGGGGAACCCACCCTCTGGGTAGAAGTGAAGGAAGTCTCTTGATCCATAGATGGTCATAAGGAGCAAAAGCCTCCTGCTGACCTATTGCTGCCTTTTATTTAGAAAGGTGTCCTTACCTCCAGTTGCTGTTGAAATAATACTTGTCTAGTGAAAACAGTAACAGCAGCACTTTTCGCATCAATATGTAGCTGCAGCTTCACAAGCTACAATGACAGCTAGTCTAAAAAATAAAGCTGGAAGGATCTTTTGTGTAAGCTTTCAAGCTTTATGTCTATGGGATCCTTAAAATAGGTACTCTCCTCTAAAGAAATTGTAGCAAGTGTGGATATTGCTCCATCCAACTTACATAATTACAATTTGCAGAATGGAGAGGAAAAATGTTCTTGAAATTAGTGGACGGCATAAAAGGAACACCTTGTTTATGTGAATCATGTGTACATGTTCATGCTAATAGTCAGTGGGCTATTACCTACAAAACCAGGTTCAGTCCAGCACTCTAGAGAAACATGCACGCCACTCAGGGTTACTACTTTAAACCCTAACAATTATCAACAAAAAGTCCAAAAAGTGGCCGCTTGGAAAATATTTTTTTAATAAGCAGAAAGTAACAAACAGTGCAAAGTTTCGGGAATGCTCCCTTAATCATGCTGTATAACAGACTGACACAGATCAACCTTTTATATGTTAGAAACACATTGATGGTGCCAAAACTACTAAAAATGTTAACTCCTTCATGTCCTTTATAAAACTTGACATATTAGTTGAACCTACATTTAAACTGCATATCAATCCAAACTTACTCTGTTCTAAAGCATTATACAATATATACAAAACCTGGTCCAATCACAGTGATATTATTAACATAAAAATTATATATCTACAGATAGATCTATATGCCTTAATCCAAATTACAAAAAAATACAGATCCCAATCTCTATTCAATCCTAAAGGTTCAGGGGTCCCCAATTTGTGAATCCAAAATTATGTTGAAACAAAATAATTTTGGATTCACAAATTGGGGACCCTTGAACCTTTGAATAGAGATTGGGATCTGCCTATCAGCAGTCAATACACAGTGATATAAGCAGTGAATTTCAGTGTTACTTCCACTACAATTCACTGCTTATATGGATGTGTATTGAGAGACAGTCTCTGTGCATGTTATGAGTCATAATGGAAATCAGGAGTGTGTAAAAGCTGACTTATGAGAAAACGATATTAAAAAGTACTTTGTTTTTATGAACATTTACAGTCCCTTTAAGTGTAATAATCTGAATTGTTCAAACTGCCTTTGGGTGTTGTAATGACTGGTTGATAAATCCACGCCTACACACCGGTATAGCACAATAACAATGTAATTATTTCTCTGACCTGCTTATACCTAATTGCTTAAAATTTCTATTTTATTCTAAAATAGTACACACCTATATTTTTATATGGCTTTGGAATACAATAACTTAGTAAGCTGAAATCAGTAAACTTGATATCATCTAATGTATAACTAAGTAATATGATGCATATTTAAAGGGAAACTTTCCTTGTTAACTTCTAAAAAATTATTTAACACAATTTACAAAACTTTTTTTGGAATAAATATGTCCAAAAGTTTAAAATCACAAAATTTGTGACTAACTGATTAATTCATTTTTTTCATGATAGTGCAATTCTACAACCCATCACATGTGGTATTATACTCCAATCAACTAGGAGGAGATAAAAACACCCCAGCATACCAGAGCTTTAATCCCTCCCACTTTCCCAGAATCCCTCAATCATACATACAGCCAAGAAGGAGGAGGAAACTAAAAAAGAATAAAACCAGGAAAATGAAGTGCCAGATAATCCTGCTACATAATTAAGCATACATTTTGTTTTCTATAACAAGATGGTGATAGTCAATGAGACATCACATGATCTTATACTCGAGCAGTGAAGAGTTGCTACTTATCAGGCACAGCGACCCATAGTACTTTTCTGCCAAATCAACCTCTGAAAAGGCACATCAAAATGGTAGAATTTAGTAAGCACGCAAGGATGAACAAGTAGCTGCCTTATATATCTGGCCTATGAAAACCTCATTACAGAACGCCAGAGAAGTGGAAACTGCTCTAGCAGAACAAGTAGTAATGTGTTTAGGAGGAGTGTTTCATACAACCAAATAAGAATTACAAATTAAGGCCTTAGGCCAAACAGCTAAGATTACTGCCATAGCTTTGTGCCCTTTATGAGGTCCAGCAAAATAAACACACCAAGAAGAGTGTGAAAAAGATTTTGTGTCTTCCACAAAAAACTTTAGAGCCCTCACGATATCAAGACTGTGAAGAATTCACTCCTTAGATTTCATGGGAGCAAGCACAAGGAAGAAAACACAATTTCCTGGTTAAAAGTATCAGCAGATAGAACCTTAGGACCAAAAGGGTAACTTAATTATAGCACAGCCATATCCTAAGGAAAAACTAAGTAAATAGGCTTGCAAGACCGAGCAGAAAGCTCAAAAAAGCTTCTTGACGAAAACAAATGGCTAAAAGAAAATACACCTTCCGAAAGCTAGTCCAACTCACTCATGGCAACAAAAGGAGGGGCTTGAACCATCAAACCAGATTAAGAGTCCAAGAAGGAGTGACTGGTCAAATAACTATCTTAATTCTAATCAATAATAAATGTGACCACAATAAAAAATCAAATTAGTGAGATTAAATAAATATGATATAGTATCACAAAAGGCTATACTGTCCCAGGGTTCCCAAGGAGCTATAAGTATTACTCTGAGGTACTATGAAAGGATAATTGGGTATTAAGGAAGGTTAGGTACCATTATTACCTCATATTGGGGAGTTCTAACAAGTTGTACCCTTTTACAACTTGTCTATTGTTGTACCCTTAAGAAGTATTATAATATTATTGTAATAAATCTTTTATACATTTACCAAATGTGTGGCTGGTTATGGGAAAATCATGAAATTGCTAATATACAACAGAGATAGGTTAAAGCTCAGAACCACATGAGTAATGTCAAAAGAAGTGTTGTACCAGTGCACTATTCCCTCTTTTTCTCCTTTGGGGTGCTGCCTGAATCCAAGAAATTAATTGAGAACCTTGCGATGGTGTATCCTATTGTAATACTATATCCCATTTATTTAAATACACTAAATTTAATTTGATTTGTTTATTATGGTCACATTAATTATTTATTTAATTTTCTGTGATTGATATATTTTTGTTAAACTTGTTTTATTAATTTGTATCAAGGCTTAGAAAGGGTACAGAAGTCTGAACATCAGGAATTTGGCTAATAAGCCTTTCTCCAGGCCATCCTGAAGGAACTCCAAAACTCTGGGAATTCTAAATGAATATCCTTGTTCAGAACACCTGGTCAAAAACATTTTCCATACCTTGTGATTAGGTACGCCTGGTAAGGTAACAGTGACCTTATCATATAAACCTCTGTTAGCCAAAATTAAGCATTCAATTGGCAAGCCATCAACATTTGAGTTTTGAGGTCCTGATGAAATAAGGGACCTTGAAAAAGAAAGTCTCTGGTGAGAGGCAGCCACCAAGGCAGGTAAAAGGACATTTCAAATAGGTCCATGTACCAAGCCCTGCAAGGCAAAGCCAGTGCAATCACAATCACTGATGCTCGTTCTTAGTTTATTCATCCAAACACTCTGGATAACAACACAAAAGGAGGAAACATGTACATTAGATTGAATGCTCAGGGAACTACTAGGGCTTCTATTAGATTCACTTGAAGGTCTCAAGACCCGGCACAATAACGGAGTAGTTTGTCATTAAAGGGACAGTCTAGGCCAAAATAAACTTTCATGATTCAGATAGAGCATGTAATTTTAAACAATTTTCCAATTTAGTTTTATCACCAATTTTGCTTTGTTCTCTTGGTATTCTTAGTTGAAAGCTTAACCTAGGAGGTTCATATGCTAATTTCTTGAAGCCCACCTCTTTCAGATTGCATTTTAACAGTTTTTCACCACTAGAGGGTGTTAGTTCACGTATTTCATATAGATAACACTGTGCTCGTGCACGAGAAGTTATCTGGGAGCAGGCACTGATTGGCTAGACTGCAAGTCTGTCAAAAGAGCTGAAAAAACATAATTTATGCTTACCTGATAAATTCCTTTCTTCTGTAGTGTGATCAGTCCACGGGTCATCATTACTTCTGGGATATTACTCCTCCCCAACAGGAAGTGCAAGAGGATTCACCCAGCAGAGCTGCATATAGCTCCTCCCCTCTACGTCACTCCCAGTCATTCGACCAAGGACCAACGAGAAAGGAAAAGCCAAGGGTGAAGTGGTGACTGGAGTATAAATTAAAAAATATTTACCTGCCTTAAAAACAGGGCGGGCCGTGGACTGATCACACTACAGAAGAAAGGAATTTATAAGGTAAGCATAAATTATGTTTTCTTCTGTTAAGTGTGATCAGTCCACGGGTCATCATTACTTCTGGGATACCAATACCAAAGCAAAAGTACACGGATGACGGGAGGGATAGGCAGGCTCTTTATACAGAAGGAACCACTGCCTGAAGAACCTTTCTCCCAAAAATAGCCTCCGATGAAGCAAAAGTGTCAAATTTGTAAAATTTGGAAAAAGTATGAAGCGAAGACCAAGTTGCAGCCTTGCAAATCTGCTCAACAGAGGCCTCATTCTTGAAGGCCCAAGTGGAAGCCACAGCTCTAGTAGAATGAGCTGTAATTCTTTCAGGAGGCTGCTGTCCAGCAGTCTCATAAGCTAAACGAATTATGCTACGAAGCCAAAAAGAAAGAGGTAGCAGAAGCCTTTTGACCTCTCCTCTGCCCAGAGTAAATGACAAACAGAGAAGACGTTTGTCGAAATTCCTTAGTTGCCTGTAAGTAAAATTTTAGAGCACGGACTACATCCAGGTTGTGCAGTAGACGTTCCTTCTTCGAAGAAGGATTTGGGCACAAGGAAGGAACAACAATCTCTTGATTGATATTCCTGTTAGTAACTACCTTAGGTAAGAACCCAGGTTTAGTACGCAGAACTACCTTATCCGAATGAAAAATCAAATAAGGAGAATCACAATGTAAGGCTGATAATTCAGAGACTCTTCGAGCCGAGGAAATAGCCATTAAAAATAGAACTTTCCAAGATAACAACTTTATATCAATGGAATGAAGGGGTTCAAACGGAACGCCCTGTAAAACATTAAGAACAAGGTTTAAACTCCATGGTGGAGCAACAGTTTTAAACACAGGCTTAATCCTGGCCAAAGCCTGACAAAAAGCCTGGACGTCAGGAACTTCTGACAGACGTTTGTGTAACAGAATGGACAGAGCTGAGATCTGTCCCTTTAATGAACTAGCAGATAAACCCTTTTCTAAACCTTCTTGTAGAAAAGACAATATCCTAGGAATCCTAACCTTACTCCAAGAGTAACCTTTGGATTCACACCAATATAGGTATTTACGCCATATCTTATGGTAAATCTTTCTGGTAACAGGCTTCCTAGCCTGTATTAAGGTATCAATAACTGACTCGGAAAACCCACGTCTTGATAAAATCAAGCGTTCAATTTCCAAGCAGTCAGCTTCAGAGAAGTTAGATTTTGATGTTTGAAAGGACCCTGTATCAGAAGGTCCTGTTTCAGAGGTAGAGACCAAGGTGGACAGGATGACATGTCCACCAGGTCTGCATACCAAGTCCTGCGTGGCCACGCAGGAGCTATTAGAATCACTGATGCTCTCTCTTGTTTGATTCTGGCAATCAATCGAGGAAGCATCGGGAAGGGTGGAAACACGTAAGCCATCCTGAAGTCCCAAGGTGCTGTCAGGGCATCTATCAGGACTGCTCCTGGATCCCTGGATCTGGACCCGTAACGAGGAAGCTTGGCGTTCTGTCGAGACGCCATGAGATCTATCTCTGGTTTGCCCCAACGTCAAAGTATTTGGGCAAAGACCTCCGGATGGAGTTCCCACTCCCCCGGATGAAAAGTCTGACGACTTAAGAAATCCGCCTCCCAGTTCTCCACTCCCGGGATGTGGATTGCTGACAGGTGGCAAGAGTGAGACTCTGCCCAGCGAATTATCTGTGATACTTCCATCATAGCTAGGGAGCTTCTTGTCCCTCCCTGATGGTTGATGTAAGCTACAGTCGTGATGTTGTCCGACTGAAACCTGATGAACCCTCGAGTTGTCAACTGGGGCCAAGCCAGGAGGGCATTGAGAACTGCTCTCAATTCCAGAATGTTTATTGGCAGGAGACTCTCCTCCTGACTCCATTGTCCCTGAGCCTTCAGAGAATTCCAGACGGCACCCCAACCTAGAAGGCTGGCGTCTGTTGTTACAATTGTCCAGTCTGGTCTGCTGAATGGCATCCCCCTGGACAGATGTGGCCGAGAAAGCCACCATAGAAGAGAATTTCTGGTCTCTTGATCCAGATTCAGAGAAGGGGATAAGTCTGAGTAATCCCCATTCCACTGACTTAGCATGCACAGTTGCAGTGGTCTGAGGTGTAAGCGTGCAAAGGGTACTATGTCCATTGCCGCTACCATTAAGCCGATTACCTCCATGCATTGAGCCACTGACGGGTGTTGAATGGAATGAAGGGTGCGGCAAGCACTTTGAAGTCTTGTTAGCCTGTCCTCTGTCAGGTAAATCTTCATTTCTACAGAATCTATAAGAGTCCCCAGGAAGGGAACTCTTGTGAGTGGAACGAGTGAACTTTTCTTTTCGTTCACCTTCCATCCATGTGACCTTAGAAATGCCAGTACTAACTCTGTATGAGACTTGGCAGTTTGAAAGCTTGAAGCTTGAATCAGAATGTCGTCCAGGTATGGAGCTACCGAGATTCCCCGCGGTCTTAGTACCGCCAGAAGAGCACCCAGAACCTTTGTGAAGATTCTTGGAGCTGTAGCCAATCCGAATGGAAGAGCCACAAACTGGTAATGCCTGTCTAGGAAGGCAAACCTTAGGTACCGGTAATGATCTTTGTGAATCGGTATGTGAAGGTAGGCATCTTTTAAATCTACAGTGGTCATGTACTGACCCTCTTGGATCATAGGTAAAATTGTCCGAATAGTCTCCATCTTGAACAATGGAACTCTTAGGAATTTGTTTAGGATCTTTAAGTCCAGGATTGGTCTGAAAGTTCCCTCTTTTTTGGGAACCACAAACAGATTTGAGTAAAACCCCTGTCCCTGTTCCGATCGTGGAACAGGATGGATTACTTCCATTAACAAGAGCTCTTGTACGCAGCGTAGAAACGCCTCTTTCTTTGTCTGGATTGTTGACAACCTTGACAGATGAAATCTCTCTCTTGGAGGAGAGTATTTGAAGTCCAGAAGGTATCCCTGAGATATGATCTCTAGCGCCCAGGGATCCTGGACATCTCTTGCCCAAGCCTGGGCGAAGAGAGAAAGTCTGCCCCCCACTAGATCCGATCGGGGGCCCTCAATTCATGCTGTTTTAGGGGCAGCAGCAGGTTTCCTGGTCTGCTTGCCCTTGTTCCAGGACTGGTTAGGTTTCCAGCCTTGTCTGTAGCGAGCAACAGCTCCTTCCTGTCTTGGTGCAGAGGAAGTTGATGCTGCTCCAGCTTTGAAATTACGAAAGGAACGAAAATTAGACTGTCTAGCCTTAGCTTTGGCTTTGTCCTGAGGCAGGGCATGGCCTTTACCTCCTGTAATGTCAGCGATAATCTCTTTCAACCCGGGCCCGAATAAGGTCTGCCCTATGAAAGGTATATTAAGCAATTTAGACTTAGAAGTGACATCAGCTGACCAGGATTTTAGCCACAGCGCCCTGCGTGCCTGAATGGCGAATCCTGAATTCTTCGCCGTAAGTTTAGTAAGATGTACTACGGCCTCCGAAATGAATGAATTAGCTAGTTTAAGGACTCTAAGCCTGTCCGTAATGTCGTCCAGAGTAGCTGAACTAATGTTCTCTTCCAGAGACTCAATCCAGAATGCCGCTGCAGCCGTGATCGGCGCAATGCATGCAAGGGGTTGCAATATAAAACCTTGTTGAACAAACATTTTCTTAAGGTAACCCTCTAATTTTTTATCCATTGGATCTGAAAAAGCACAGCTATCCTCCACCGGGATAGTGGTACGCTTAGCTAAAGTAGAAACTGCTCCCTCCACCTTAGGGACCGTTTGCCATAAGTCCCGTGTGGTGGCGTCTATTGGAAACATTTTTCTAAATATCGGAGGGGGTGAGAATGGCACACCGGGTCTATCCCACTCCTTAGTAACAATTTCAGTAAGTCTCTTAGGTATAGGAAAAACCTCAGTACTCGCCGGTACCGCAAAATATTTATCCAACCTACACATTTTCTCTGGTATTGCAACTGTGTTACAATCATTCAGAGCCGCTAACACCTCCCCTAGTAATACACGGAGGTTTTCCAGTTTAAATTTAAAATTTGAAATATCTGAATCCAGTCTGTTTGGATCAGAACCGTCACCCACAGAATGAAGTTCTCCGTCCTCATGTTCTGCCACCTGTGACGCAGTGTCTGACATGGCCCTAATATTATCAGCGCACTCTGTTCTCACCCCAGAGTGATCACGCTTACCTCTTAGTTCTGGTAATTTAGCCAAAACTTCAGTCATAACAGTAGCCATATCCTGTAATGTGATTTGTAATGGCCGCCCAGATGTACTCGGCGCTACAATATCATGCACCTCCCGATCGGGAGATGCAGGTACTGACACGTGAGGCGAGTTAGTCGGCATAACTCTCCCCTCGTTGTTTGGTGAAATTTGTTCAATTTGTACAGATTGACTTTTATTTAAAGTAGCATCAATACAGTTAGTACATAAATTTCTATTGGGCTCCACTTTGGCATTGCAACAAATGACACAGGTATCATCCTCTGAATCAGACATGTTTAACACACTAGCAAATAAACTTGCAACTTGGAATACAATTCAATTAGAATAATATTAAAAACGTACTGTGCCTTTAAGAAGCACAGAAGATCTATGACAGTTGAAAATTAATAAATTGAAAACAGTTATAGTGTAAACAACACAACTTTAGCAAAGGTTTAATCCCATTAGCAAGATAACAAATTCTGAAAGCAGGAAATAAACGTTTTTTATCTCAGTCAACTATAATTCTCACAGCTCTGCTGAGAGAAATTACCTCCCTCAAAATAAGTTTTGAAGACCCCTGAGCTCTGTAGAGATGAACCGGATCATGCAGGAAATACAATGAGCTGCTGACTGAAATATTTGATGCGTAGCAAAAGCGCCAAAAAACGGCCCCTCCCCCTCACACACAGCAGTGAGAGAGAACAGAAACTGTCAGAAAAAAGATTAAGCAACTGCCAAGTGGAAAAATAGTGCCCAAACATTTATTCACTCAGTACCTCAGCAAATGAAAACGATTTACATTCCAGCAAAAACGTTAAACATAATTTCTAGTTATTAAACAGCTTTATGTAATTCTTACAGTGTAATTCTAGTGAAGTACCATTCCCCAGAATACTGAAGTGTAAAGTATACATACATGACATTATATCGGTATGGCAGGATTTTCTCATCAATTCCATTGTCAGAAAATAAAAGCTGCTACATACCTCTATGCAGATTCATCTGCCCGCTGTCCCCTGATCTGAAGTTTACCTCTCCTCAGATGGCCGAGAAACAGCAATATGATCTTAACTACTCCGGCTAAAATCATAGCAAAAACTCTGGTAGATTCTTCTTCAAACTCTGCCAGAGAGGTAATAACACACTCCGGTGCTATTTTAAAATAACAAACTTTTGATTGAAGATATAAAACTAAGTATAATCACCATAGTCCTCTCACACATCCTATCTAGTCGTTGGGTGCAAGAGAATGACTGGGAGTGATGTAGAGGGGAGGAGCTATATGCAGCTCTGCTGGGTGAATCCTCTTGCACTTCCTGTTGGGGAGGAGTAATATCCCAGAAGTAATGATGACCCGTGGACTGATCACACTTAACAGAAGAAAAGGGGCAGTTTGCAGAGGCTTAGATACAAGATAATCACAGAGGTTAAAAGTATATTATTATAACTGTGTTAGTTATGCAAAACTGGGAAATGGGTAATAAAGGGATTATCTATCTTTTAAAACAATAAACATTCTGGTGTAGACTGTCCCTTTAAGGCAAGAAGCCATGATGTCTATCTCCGGCAAATGCCAACTCCTCACTATCTGGTCAAACACCTTCTGTTTCAAAAACCTCTCTCCCTGGTGAAGAAGATGGAAACTTAGAAAGTACATCTCACAATTGTTGAATCCCAGAATGTGAATAAGCATAATCAAGCAATGATGGTAATTCTGCCAATTCTATTATTTGGGATACTTCCTTAATAGTTAGAATTCCTCCCTGATGATTTATGTAAGATACAGGACTGTCTGACTGAAAACTCCTGAAAGATTCTTGCTTGAGTCTGGGCCAGCTCTAAAAAGCTTTGAACATTGAGCAGAGTTCCAGGATATTGATTTGTAACCTCACCTCCTGAGGGAGCCAAACTCCCAGCGCTTTCAGAGCTCCCCAGATTATCCACCAAGCTCATAGCCTGGTGGTGGTGTGATCACAGTCCTGACTGGCTGAAGGAAGGAAGTTCCATAGACAAGTAATTGGTGAGTCTGGCACCACACTTGGGATGCTTTAAGACAGGTCCTTATAGTCTCTGTTGCACTGCAGTAGTAGAGGCAACTGTAGAGGGCTGAGCTGAAACTTCTCAAAATGAGACCGACAACCTTCTTTCATTAAGCAACTAAAGGATGCAGAGTATGCTGAAGTTGAGCACAAGCCATTGCAGTTTGTCCATGCATTGATCTGTTAGAGACAGGCGCAAAAGACACAAAATATGATTGAGCCAAGGAAGGACACTTGTATTTAAGGACTCAAAGTACTTTTCCGTAGATTGATCTGCCAACCATGACTGCAAAGCAGTTGAAGGAATAACGAATGTGTGATTCAAAGCTTGCGGAAGAGAGAGTGTGCCTGTCCCAGATTGTCTTCTAGGTAGGAAATTACTGAGATGCCTTGAGCTCCTACTAATGTCAATAAAATTCCCAGGACCGTGGTAAATATCCTGGGGGGCTGTAACAAGTCCAAATGGAAGTCCCACAAACTGGTAATGCCTGTCTAGGAAGGCAAACCTTAGAAACCTTACATGGCCCTGTGAATGAAAAAAAAATCATCTTTTAAGTCAATGGCAGATACATATTGAGCCTCCTGCACTAAACGAATAATAGCTTCCATCTTGAAAGTTTGACCTTTCAGAAATGTGTTTAGAATAAGCTGAAAAGTACCATCTTTCTTTGGAACAAGAAAAAGGGGTTGGAACACAAAAGAAGTTCTTTAGATCTTTTCTAATTTGAAAACTGGGGTAATTACCCCCTTTGTTTGCAAATCTGTTACACATGTCAGAATGGCCTTGGCCTTCAATAGATCTCAGGGAACACAAGACAGGAGAAGTCTGCTATGGGAAAGTCAGGATCAAAAGCTGATTTGGTACCCTTGAGACATTGTCTCCAATACCCAAATGTTGTCAATAGACTTCTCCCAAGCCTATCAAAAGCAGTTTAAATCTGTCCCCTACCAGGAATTCATCTGGAATGGGAATCACACCTTCTTGCAGACTTGGAGGCAGGAGTGGACTTTTTGTCTGTTTAGTCTTGGACTAGGCAACGTTCGATTTCCCTTAAAGTTAAGGTAAACTTGGGTGAATGAAAGCCCGTTTTTAAAAATACTATTAAAAACAGGGGCACTTTCATTCATCAAAGTTTACAAAGCAGCCGTTTTGTTTAAAAAAATACCTTTTATTCTTTTCACAACTAGAGCAGCTTCCCCACCTAGAGATCCTCTATTCACACATCAGCAATGACTAATCCTGTTTCCTCCAATAACAGCTTTCCCCACAGGGTAGTCATTGCCTGAGGCCATGCTGTAATTGGAGGAAGCAGGATTAGTCATTGCTGACGTGTGAGTAGAGGATCTCTAAGTGGGGGATGCTGCTGTAGCAGTGAAAAGAAACAAAAGGTCATTTTTTTAACAAAACGGCTGCTTTGTAAACTTTGATGAATGAAAGTGCCACTGTTTTTAATAGTATTTTTAAAAAACGGCTTTCATTCACCAAAGTTTACCTTCACTTTAAGTCTTAAGTGACCCCGAACCTGAGCAGAAGAATAGCTTATCTGTAGGGATTTGGACTGGTGAAAGGAATGAAATTGGCCAGAAGGTATGCTTTTACCCTTTGATTTTTCTGTGCTGAGGTAGGAACATTTCTTTACCTTCAGTGACTGTAGCAATGTTTTCATCAAGTCCTGTGTCAAACAGAATCTTACTCTGAAAGGGAAGCAATAATAGTCTGCGTTTTGAAACTATGTTTGCAGACGAAGGCTTAAGCCATAAGGTGCATCTGGCTAAAAAAAAAGCTATAGCAGAATTCTTAGCATTGATGAGTATTATCTCTACAGCTGCATCACATATTAGCTATTTGTGGTCTTGAAGAGCTTTATACTATCTGCAATGGACACACTAGACTGAGGTAGCTGCTTCTACGCAAGCTACACTGACAGCTAGGCAAAAGAGGCTTTAAGGTTCCAGTCCATTGGGTCCTTGGAAGATGTAGTATTCTCAAATGCAATGGTGGTGTGCCAGGCAAGGGTAGAAATGGCCCCATCCTTTAAAGGCACTATTTCACAAACTTTCAACTTGGAAGACCGTAGTGGGGAAATGGCCTTGAACGTCACAGATGGAATAAAAGGCACACTTGACATAATCCATTACTTAGTTACCAGTTCGGCAACAGAATCAGGCAAGGGGAAGGCAGAGCTGCATAGGAGCCAGCTTTAAGAATCTTTCTAGTAGCTGGCTTAGCAGGAGTGTGAGAATCCTTCTCCTCCAAAGCTTTTAACACATCTCGCAATAAGGCATGGATATGCTCAAGCACCCCTCTTTAGAGCAGGGGCTCTAGATAGTTCACACTTTAGGGAAAACAACTGGCAATGGAAGGGCCTGTGAAGGATCACTTTCTGTTACATGCATGCTTCTGCGTTTACCTTGACAAGGCATGATAGCCATCAACTCGGATATAGCAGAGTGAATATACTTATTGAACCTTGTGGATAGTTCCACAGACCTGCCAGGAATACCACTGTAGTGGATACATGTCCATGAAGCACTCAGTTAATAGGCAGCGCAGCAAAACCCTCTCAAGGATGGGAAATAGCCTCAGCCAGTATATGCAAAGCTCAGTAGGGGGACACACACACAGGACCGTCTTTAACACAGGGCAAAAGGGGCAGTTGCCCTGGGCCCAATCTTTGTTGAGGGGCCCAAGAATCCAAAAAAAAAAAAAAAAAAAAAAATTTTTTTTTTTTTTTTAGTTCATGCCAGACTGCTGATGTCATGTGACATGGGTCACACACATACAGTCAGTCCTAATATTGTCACAGTCAAAAGTTCTCTGCTTATATTTATTTGTGAGAAACTGTGCCAGACCGTGCCAATGTCATGTGACATTCCAAGCTAGTGCCATGTGCTGTTTTAGATGTGCACTGTGCAGCACTGGATGCTAAGCCCTAACTAGGCATCCAGTCAATCCAACTGCATCAGAAAAGGTTCTGCTGGGGTTACCACTGTTACCAGGTAACGGCTCTGGTGGTGGGGATTGTTTCTGGGTAGCGCTCACTATAGGCACATGCAACAGAAAGCTGGAGTGGCAGGCACGTGAGGATTTCAGCATTTGTGTAGCTGCACACACCGCTCTCTTCAGTCTTGAGGCTGTGTGACTCATCTCACACTGTATCCATGCAGCCTTGGGCAGACAGCATCCAGTCTGCTGGTCCCCTTAGCCCTGCTCTTTCTGCTGTGGCTCTAAGATCAACTAACTGAAGTTTGTTAGGAAAACAGTGCTTTGTAGAAAGGTGTCAGTGGGAAGAATAAGTGTGTACACATGCCCCTCCCCCATGCAGCATTGTCTAGTGCAGGATGAGAGGGAACTTGTTCCTAGCAAAGTAGTGACATGTGCTGCTGTGGCTGATGTATAGTGTCATGCTGATACTTCACACATTAAGGTAAGGTTTATTTTTATAGTTTTTATTTCTCTCTGTTTAAGATTTTACAGCTTCCCATAGTAGTTCTACTGTTCTAGTCAGTAAACTTATATTTGTCTGCACCTCTATGTTTCCGCCTCAGTCTTTACCTTGCTTTGCTCCTGTTGGCTGCCCTAAATCTCTTTAACCAGCTAACCTCACACCAGAATCACATTCAAAAGAATATTAAATGAATCCACAGTGGAGGAATTTGTATATTTATTTACTTATTAGTTCTGCTTAGGTCCAGTTTCACATATTGCAATTTTTTTTTAATGATTAGCCCAGCAGTGGATGATCCACTGCTGGGCTTATAATTTAAAAAAATATATAAAATAAATTGATTTATCTGTTTTTTGGGATGTTGGGGTAGAGAGCGAAATTGCATGGGGGGGGGGCCCTAGAAAATGTTTGCCCAGGGTCCAGTCAGTATTAAAGACGGCCCTGCACACACAGGAATAATCTTAAAGCGTAGACATAACAACAAGGGACTTACATAATCAGATTTGTCCTCTGATGAGTAGGCTGCTGGTTCAGAGACCTGAGCTGCATCTATTTGTTCCTTTTTGTACATAACGTGGTAAGCAGTAAATAAAGTAAGGATTAAAGCTGATTATCTCCATAAGAGATAGACAAAGGGACATGATACCTAAAAAAAATCATTCATTACTCAGATAGAGAATACAATTTTAAAAAAAGTTTCCAATTTACTTCTATTATTAAACTTGCTTGGTGTTATTCTTTGTTGAAGAGATATCTAGATGGTAGCGTGCACACACATGAAGCACTACATGATTGGTAATAGTGCTGCCATCTAGTGCACTTGCTAATGTATAACATTGTTGCAAAACTGCTGCCATATAGTGCTGCAGGCATGCACATACCTGAGCTTACATCCCTGCTTTTCAACAAAGGATAATAAAAAACCCATGAAAACTTGATAATAGACGTAAAATAGAAAGTTGTTTAAAACTGTATGCGCTATCAAAATCATGAAATACAATTTTTGGCTTTCTAAGTCTAGTAAGCAAAGTAAAAACAACGCAGCCAAAAAAGGTGAATCGTTTACTAAAAAACACCTATACAAACCAGCAACAGATAAAAATGTTTATTTGTTAAGCTCCGATATGTATTAGAGCAGACTCTCTACCAAGGGTACAGGAATGGCTTCAAAAACCTATAAGATGGCTAATACACTGCAGAGTAAAGGATGAAGAAGAAGCCGGAAGGCCCATTAAAAGCCACTAAAAAGCTAACCTCTAGCTGCTTAATTCTACAGGAGGGTGATATGCTCTAGTTTTCAGTGCCCAAAGACTTCATTTTAGCACAGGTGACGTGAGAGGGGCTGCATTAACGTTTTCCAGTACTAAAGCCAGATGCGCTCCGAGGAGGCTAAAAAGTGAGTCAAATTAAAAAGTGCCTAAAAGTGCTGAAATAGCTTCTGTAAGTATATAAGGTAAGTGTGGGTGTACATGTCCCCTGTCCATGTGAATCATGTTCATGCTTATAGCTGGTGGGCTGTGAAGCTATAATATACTTACCTGTCAGCACCATTGTCTACTCTGCTTACCTCAGCTGCAGATGAGGAAGTGCACCTACAAGGATGTGTAAGCACAGGGCCAAGGGTCTTACAAGAAGCACTACACTTCCCAGGTATTGGCAGATAAATCCTCATTTCACCTAGGAGACCTGTGACATCTCCACACTGGGAGAAGATTTCTCACTGCATGGCTGAACTCCTGCCACTCAGGGTACAGTTTCTTTTTTGCTTATTATGCCTTTAACAGAGGAAAAAATAACATTGCACATCAGTCTGGCTCTGTTCTCAAAGATCATTCAGACCCAAAACACCAGGAATTCTTCACTGAACAAGGTAAAGAAAAAACTCAGAGCCAGAATACTAAAGAACTGAACAAGTCAAAACAACCAACCTCAGCTATGTGCATTGGTCTCTTTGGGCCTCATCAGTGAGGTGCAGTTCCACACTACTAGGTAAGAAGTCTATGTCTGGATAGCTCTTATCACATTTAAAGGACCAGAGACCTTTGCATACACAAACACATATCTGATAACGAACAAAGCTTAAAAACTGAGCTTCAGTATGACCATGTCATAAAAGACAATCCAATCCAGTCCCAAAGCACCAAGCAAGCATTACATTTTTTTCCACTAAAAGTATTAGAAAGGACATTTCATTGAGTAAATGTCCTCATGCCAGAATGCTTGAATCCAAGGTCAGGGTAACACAGAGGATCTGTCAGGATTCATACTTCACCAACATGGATTAATGCTATGTGGGAGTTTGCAATTAAAATAATAAAATGCTTTGCCTTTAAATTGATACCACATCTTATTTTACACATACAGTTTGTATATAATATTACTTAAAGGGACATTGCACACTCAATTTTCCTTTGCATAAATGTTTTGTAGATGGTCCATCTCAGAGTGTTTTAGCTACAATATATAGTTTTGCTTTAATAATATTGTGCTGATTTTTTAGACTCCTAATCAAGCCCCAAAGTATCAGATATAGACCCAGGTCAACAGATTTAGGCTGCTACTGTTTGTGTAATCTGTCTTTTCATATGCAGGGAGGGGTAAGTGTCTGATCTTTCTGCTTTCCCAGCCCCTTTCACTGGGTGTCCCAGTCTAATCTCATCACCAGTGCTAAACTGACAGCTTATAAGTCTTTAAAATGTTGTATACTTGATTTTTAGATCAGTATCTGTACAATTATTGCAGTGTCTATGACATGCAGCTTTATGAAAATTGGTGTACACTGTCCTTTTAAACATAACGCATCAAGCCATGCTTGCTTAAAAGTCTGATTAAAAATGCCAACACTAGCAGGAGAGATCCTCTGGGGGAGCCACTAACAAAGTGATAGTTTTGTATGCCATAGTTTCCTAATTCTGTAAAAAAAATGAATAGGACCTTAGTTCTCAGCACAGTGGAAAATCTGATGGGCAAGCAAAGAAACTTAAAAATTTGTTCTGAATTGGAGGCGAAGAACAGCACAATTGGTAAATGCATTTTAGGAGGTATGTCTCATTTAAAAAATCTTGATTTAAGCACGAACATATATACAGTATTTTATGTAGACTTAGTAAAGTAGGCAATTTGTGATTAAGCGGTGGCCATCTCTGGTCGCATTTTCTACAGCTCCCAGAGAGACAGAGATAATCCGATTATCTTTCTACTACTTTATGATCCTTCCTCAGATCTGCCAGATATAGCATTTTTATAACCTGCTGATCCGATTAACACCAAGTTTGGCACATCTATAACGCCTGGGATTTGTTCCGAACCGCTGAGGACTTGGGCGGCGGCCTTTAAATAAGACCTCGGCACTCCCCTCCCCCTATTTATCAGAGGTGAACAGCTAGCAACCTGTTTTCAATATATTTACAAGCTTTATTTCAACCATGGCATTGAGTGAGGGGGAAGTCATCTCCGCTATTCTTGCTTCCCTGAGGGAATTCGAGTTGACGATGTCAATCAGGTTTGCCAGGCTAACAGCATCAGATCTACCACCACGATGCCTGAAGCCTTGATTAAGGATATGGAGAGAGAAACTAATTTGGCACTACACAAAGAGCACTCAAGTGTACAGGAGGACCAGATCACAGCAGCTATAGCGGACCCCAGCATTAGCCTACCCGGTGCCATTGGAGGTCTACCTTAACTGCATTATAACCCAGCTCCAGAGGATGCGGTCGGCTCCTTGGAGCGGAAGGTCACACATTTCACTGCTCAGAGACGGACCTACATGGGAAATGGATGGGTGAGACCACAGTTAGAGATTTGGGGTCAAGAGGATCCTATACTATCGAAACTTACCTGTGTTATTAGCGCTGCTTCTTGGAGACAGGTTTTTAGCATTGGTATTGTTACAGCTGTTAAGTTTTATTTATATCCAGATAACATGTAGATTTACATTTCACACATTCTGAACTGTGAGTTTCGTTTTATTGATTTTATGTAATCTGTCTCCAGAATATAGCTGTATTTGAATTCATACTATTTGTATGCTTTGAAAACCTCAAAAAAAGGATATGAAAATAAAAATACGAGGAAGGAGAAATTAGAATAAAAAAATGTATGGCTAAGAATTCTAAACTGAAAAGCCACCAAAACAATAACATAGCGACAGAGATTCTTACAAGCAAAGCTTGACTAGTGTCTACCAGGACTTCTATTTATATATTTTTTTATTTGGGGGATAAAGAAAATCTCTAGACAATACAAAATCAAGATGATTGAAACTCCTGTATATAGGGTCAAGGATATAACCTCATATAGTTATTCAGAATTATGTTAAAATAAAAATCCTTCCAGGTGGATGGCAATTTATGTACAGAGTGTGTTACTAAGAGCAAATGATTTGTGCTAAATTCTTAAAGTAGCATAGATTGAAGGTTTTAAACAGCAAACACACACACATTTTTTTAACCATAGTGTATTTGTATTAGAACTTTACTTATACACAAGAGAATACGTCTTATTTTGTCATTAGGTTTCTTAAGTCCTGCTGACCTGTATTCTACAACTTCAACAGAAAGGTACATGACCAATAAAATGGTGAAGAAGCTCTCAATTATTTTTTTTTGTCCCCATTATTCTATTTGTACAGTGTGCAAAGTTTGCAAATTTAATTTTTTATTTATTTTTGTTATTCATTAATCATAAATGTACCATATTATGATTAAGCAGAAATATTAAACATTTCCTCCACTAAACCTAAAATAATTAAAAAGAGACAAGAGACACAGAATATCAAAGACTCTGCTTAGCAGCTGCAGTATTGATATTTAAAAACACCTGGATTTCCAAAGTCAGGATGTTCCCCAAATAATATTATTCAAGAGTTTTTTTTAAAAAAAAGATATACATTTTACAAAGCTGCTAAAACACCTTTTCAGTGGGGCTTTAAAGAGAAGAAATGTGACCACAATATACGACTGGTGTGTTATTACACACAGAAACATACATACAGGATAAGTGTGCTTTTTCTTTCTATATAAAGGGCAATAAGCCCCCATTTTGAGGCAGCTCTCATAGTTGCCTCTTAAGGGGGAGCCAATCAGCACCGGTCACGTTCCTGGTGATTAACAGCACCATGAGAACAATACTGGAGATGTCCCACTGAACTGGAGGTCAAACTGAGCAGTGCACTGCAGACTATGAAGAGGAATTACGAAGAGGTCGAGCAGCTGAGCGGCTTACATGGCAGGAAGACAGAAGAAGCCAGGAACTGAACAGTGCGTGGCACACACGATGAGTGGTGAGGAGATCAAGACTGACTCAGGCAGGAGATTTGCTCTGCTGTGGCCTGTGAGACTGGCTGACGTGGTAATGGTGACGGTATTACAGTAAATCCTGACTTTGATGTACTGCAGCCTATTAATTACACCTCAAAGTAAACCTACTTTTCTCCTTTTTGCAATATTGACTGTCGTCTTTGTTTGTGGTTACCCAACAAATCTCAACCTGAAGCCTCTTGAGAACCTCATTTCATCCCCTTGTCTTACCTCAACGTTTTATACAGTTAGGTTATGTGTTTAGTTAAATAAGTGTCATCATTAATATCATATAGAGTATCATAGAGTTTTCTCATGAGGCTCTCTGGTTCTGAAATCCCTTATGGATTGCCTACTTTCTGCTGAAATTAAAGGGACAGTCTACTCCAATTTTCTTTTTGTTAGTCTTCCCCCTTATCTCAGTGCTTTTTGGTATTTTAACCAATCAGTGCTAGGAAAGAGCACAATAATATCTATATGGCACACATGAACTAGCACTCTCTAGCTGTGTATGCACTGAGATAAGAGGCGGCCTTCAAGGGCTTAGAAATTAGCATATGAGCCTACCTAGGTTTAGCTTTCAACAAAAAAAATACTAAGAGAACAAAGCAAATTTGATGATAAAAGTAAATTGGAAAACTGTTTAAAATGACATGCCCTATCTGAATCATGAAAGATTACTTTGAACGAGACTGTAACTTTAAAAGAATGCAAAACCCAAACATTTTCTTTTGTGATTCAAATGGACCATACAATTTTATAAAACTTTAAATTAGTCTTAAGAGTGTATCAGTTATTTATTGTATATTCTATTCTGTTGTGTAAACCACTCAAAACTAAAGATATTGTATTTGCCAAAGCCGATAATGGAACTTCAGAAAACTTGGATTCATATTCTTCGTCTACTTATACCTGGATTTGGACTTGGAGCTTTCCTTCTTGCCAGTTGAATAACTAGTGCAAAAGCAAAAGTGAAGAGACTTCTTCAGAAGCTTAATTTAACTGGAAGACAAAAAAATTACAAAGTCATCACAAAAATAAAAAAATTGCAGAACCTTCATCCGTAAGCAAAGACAACTCAAATGCGGAAGCTTTAGGAGGCAAGGTCACACAGAGTTTAGGATTGAAGATTCGTATAGCGCTAAACAAAGTTCAGAAATACACAGACAAACAAAGGGGCAGAGAATAAAAAACCCATTCTTCAGCAGGGAGAGCCAGCAAGGCTGCAAACACACTGGTTGCCTGAGCTTGGCCTGTCTCAGGAGCATAAACAAATTCTGCAGAGCCAGGAGTGGTTGGATGACACTATAATCAAAGCAGCTCAGAGTCTACTGAAGAGACAATTCAACATTGATGGTTTTTGCAGTCCACTGTCCTGTCACAGGTGTTTATTCAACCTGTTATGTGATTATCAGCCCAAATTCACTATGATCCAGATCCAATCCGTCATCACTGGTTCACATCTTGTTACAGGACAGATAGAGTAGAAAAAGCGGACAGTATGAAACCTAGCTCCCTCTCCCCTGCAATCCAAAAACAACTTTGTGAATACTATGGATCTGTTCTCACAGAGCCACTTAAAACTGACTTTTCTCAACGTGGAACAGCAACCAAATTACAATGACTGTGGCGTGTATGCCAATGCAAATGCCTTTGAGCTCCTGGTACCTAATGGGGATCCAACATGCAGATACAATAACAAAAAGATAAGAAGTCCTTCTCATTGCATGTCTGGAAAATGGTCACATCAGCGAATTCCCCAAAATACCATAAACCCTTTTAATACATCCATCAATTTAGTATTTGGATAAAAAAATACTGAAATAAATTAAATAAAAAAAAACAGAATGTGTGTTTGTGTTATTTACTATACTATATAGTTTTAAGAAATAGTATATTGAGAACATATTAGTAAGGTGACTGGCATGGTAGTGCCACTGCTGACTCACTCCTAAATTTTAAACTACAATATCCCTTATTTTATTTATTTTTTTGTAAATCCATAAAAGGTGACAGTAAGTGTGGGAAGGCTCTTGGTAGGGGCGGGACAACCATTGGTGCAGCAGGTACAGTGGCACCAGGGCCCAACTGCTGGAGGGGGGGCCCATAGCAGCCAGTCTTCACATAGGGGTGTGCAGAATACTTACAATCCAGATGCAGAGAGGCTTTTTTAGTGCATATTTATCTATCGTTCTATACTCAAAATCATTATACAGAGCAGCATTTATATTATTACTATTGTTTACGACGAAGTTACCTTTGGGGGAGCCCAAAATTTTTTTGCACCAGAGCCCTCTGTAGAGTAGGCCCGATTTTGGTTCTTGGGGTGTGTATAAGAGGAGCAATTCAATTGGGGGTTTGTGCTAAATTGTGGGAGACATACTGGTGAGTGTTTGTAAGTGTAGGAGAGCATGTGTGGTGTCCACAAGTATAGAACTGACAGTTGCAAATGGGTCAATGTTAAGGTGGAAGGAGCACCATTGTTGTGAATGTAAGTAATATTGGGGGGATGCCTAGAGGTGCGTGTAACGGGTCCACTCCACAGTACTCTTCAACACAGATTGGGTGGGGAGTGCTAGGTGACTCATCTGGGACTCCACACCAAGGTGATCAGCGCTGCAAGGTGAGAACATTTCTAGAGAGCTTTCAGGATGGAAGTGCAAGGCGTAGCACTGTGCTTCCGAGTGGGGGCTGGTCACACACTGGTGCCCTCTTACCCCAACTAGAGCATCACAAAAGATAGCTGAGTACACTTTAGAGGAGTTTACATTTTTTATTACCATAAACCTAATACAGATAACTGATTTGTTTCTAAATATAATTCAAATAAAAACAAAATCCAGCAAGAAAAACAACTGACGTAAAAGTAAGCCAAATTATGTTTTAATCCAACAGGTGATGAAGTAGTTTTGTAAATGTTTATGGGGACATATAAATTACATCACCTTAGCCACATATATTCCACTTTCATATGTATCATTGAACAGGCAATGGTAGTTTTACACTTGTTAAATTCCTAAATTATCTACAATAAAAAATTATGTTAAAGGAACATGAAACCTAAAAATTTCTTTCATGATTCAGATAGAGAATACAATTTGAATCAACTTTCTAATTTACTTCTATTATCTTATTTGTTTCATTCACTTGGTATCATTTGTTGAAGGAGCTTTAATGCACTACTGGTTTCTAACTGAACAAATGGGTGAACCAATGACAATCAGTATATATATGCAATGCATCCACCAATCAGCAGCTAGAACCTAGGTTCTTTGCTGCTCTTGAGCTTTCCTAGATAAACCTTTCAGCAAAGGATAACAAGAGATGGAAGCAAATTAAATAATATAAGTAAACTGGAAAGTTGTTTCAAATTGTATTCTCTATCTGAATAATTAAAGAACATTTTTGGGTTTCATGTCCCTTTAAGCATGCTTAAAGGGACAGTCTACACCAGAATTGCAATTGTTTAAAAAGATAGATACTCCCTTATTACCCATTCCACAGTTTTGTATAACCAACACGGTTATATTAATACACTTTTACCTATGTGATTACCTTGTATCTAAGCCTCTGCAGACTGCCCCTTATCTCAGTTCTTTTGACAGACATTATTTTTATATGTATACCTTTTCTTCCTTATCACCACTACATTGGGAAGAACCCCCCCTCCACACACAAAAAACACACCCAAGGCCTATCCTGTTATTCTGCATGTCAGTTTTACCTACTTAACACTTTGTCTCTTCCATAATCTTTAGCCTGGTTTCAGAGAGGTATTTATATTCCCTATCTTCTATAATATTCAAACTTTAAAAGGGACATGAAACCCAAAATTCTACTTTCATAATTTAGGTAGAACATACAATTTTAAACAACTTTCCAGTTTACTTCTATTGTCAAAATTGCTTCATTCTTTTGGTATAATTTGTTGAAGGAGCAGCAATGCACAAGTGGTTGCTAACTGAACATATGGGTGTGCCAATAACAATAGGCATATATATGAAGCCACCAATCATCAGCAACACTTCAACAAAGGATAACAAGTTGTTTAAAAATGTATGCTCTGTCTGAATCATGACTTTACTGGTCATGATGATAGCCCTTACAAAATATATAATGTGTACTAAAAAGGGTTAAAGATGAAAACATTTCTCTTCAAGACATTTCTCTAACTAAATCACTGGTTTTCAAACCTGTTCTCAGGCCTCCCTAACAGGCCACATTTTGTGAATATCTGAACCGGAGCACAGGTGAAATAATCCGTTTGTTTAGTAAACGCGGGTATTTTACCTGCTCCCATCCAAGGTAACCCAGAAAACCTGGCCTGTTGGGGAGGCCCGAGGACAGGTATGAAAACCAGTGAACTAAATGGGCAAGAAACTGCTAGTCCAATAAAAGGAATAGTTGTCTTAGCATGTGACAGGAAGAGGCTACACAGAAGAGCAGCCCAGTAGTGTATTTTAACGTTTTATTTGTACTTCTAGTTAGTAAGGATAGCATAAATACCTTGTAGGCTGTGCGATTAACTTTGTGATATCTAAATCGCATGAGGCAGCTTTTCTTTTTTATCCAAAAAAACAAATCTAAAATGTGTTCCTTAAAGGGAAATTAACCCCTTAGTGACCAGACCATTTTTCAAATTTCTTACCGTTAAGGACCAGAGCTGTTATTAAATTTCTGCGGTGTTTGCGTTTAGCTGTAATTTTCCTCTTACTCATTTACTGTACCCACACATATTATATACCGTTTTTTCTAAAGATTATTTTTATCATATCATATCCTATAAAAAATGATAAAATATGATGAAAAAAATTGAAAAACACACTTTTTTCTAACTTTGACCCCCCAAAATCTCTTACACATCTACAACCACCAAAAAACACTTATGCTAAATAGTTTCTAAATTTTGTCCCGAGTTTAGAATTTTTGGTATTTTTCATGCCACAATTTCAACGCCAAATCAGATCAAATAAAAAAAATCATTAACTTTTTCATAAACCTTCGGTTTCTCACTGAAATTATTTACAAACAGATTGTGTAATTATGGCACTTAAGGCTGTGACACACTGCACGATTCACTGGGGATGTATACAACCAGCCAGAGTGGTTTACCACATACGAGTGAGTTTCTTACAACAACCGTTCATATATGTTTTTACATTGTATTTGCTCTGGCAGAAATGTTTTTTAATAAGTGATTTTTTTATGGAAAATCTTTTATGGAAGTTTTATATGACTCTTATATGATTTGTGTCTCTGAATAAAAACACCCTTTTAAGAACTTTAAGGTGTTTGACACATATATTCATCTAACCCACAAATCAATAACGTTTGCGAGAAGCTTTTCCTCCAAGATACATTTTACAGCCCCCCTTTCTAGAAGTGGTTAAGTTTCTGCCGGAGAGGTGAGGACTGTTCAGGAGGAGTGAAAGACAGGTCGCAGACGCAAGGAGATTTGATTGCCTTCCTTAGTGGATATTCACCACTCAGAGTCTTATCTATACCTCATATGGTTGAGGTGGAAACACGTGAGTTTGCATTTGTCACCGTATTGTAACTGTTAAACAAGTGTCCAGACATACTACACCAGGAGTTTTTTCTCTGCTGTGCGCCCCTCCCTCTTCTGTTTCAGATATATATATATATATATATATATATATATATATATATATATATTTTCTTTAGTGTAGGATCCTCCCTTGTCCCCCAACCTCCCTGATCCCACCTAAACAGCTCTCTAACCGATGCAGAGAGGGAGACTCTGTGGCCCTCTTTGCATTGGCCAACGATGATGCAGATCGTTTGTGGTGTGGGAGGTATAGGAGGGTGGCGTGTGGGCGGCCCATCGCTTGAGGGGGCGGGATGAGGCTTGAGTGGTCCATCAGAGGTAGCTGCCCCCCTTCAATACCCTACCCCCCTCCCAGATCCCTTTCCCAACTCTTATTGCCCTCTCCCACTCACTTTAATTTTTTCCGTATTGTAGCGGTCCCGCCCCCGGACCTCTGATGCGATGGGCCGCCCCCTCAAGCGATGGGCCGCCCACACGCCACCCTCCTATACCTCCCACACCACAAACGATCGGCATCATCGTTGGCCAATGCAAAGAGGGCCACAGAGTCTCCCTCTCTGCATCGGTTGCTTACCAGAGGGTATTGCACGATACATCAATAGGGAGGCATCGCTACAATATCCTGAAAGAGGCTGGAAGCAATCACGGGTGCTTCCAGTGCTTGAAACCCCTGAGGACATACCAGGCACATCCTTGGTAGTTAACGGCCGTTTTTTTGTAGGACGTGCCTAGTACGTCCTTGGTCGTTAAGGGGTTAAACACTAAATAAATGATAGATAGAATGATGCAGTCAAAGAAAATATTAGTCTTAGAATAATATGTAGATTTGTTTTTAAAAGTTTAATTAGCTGTTTAAATATTGACAAAATAAGTGAAAGGTTTTAGGCCTCTATTTATCAATGGTCTTGCGGACCTGATCCGACAGTGTGGATGAGGTCCGCAAGACCTCGCTAAATGCGGAGAGCAATATGCTCTCTGCATTTAACATTGCACCAGCAGCTCACAAGAGCTGCTGGTGCAACGCCGCCCCCTGCTGACTCGCGGCCAATCGGCCGCCAGCAGGGAGGTGTCAATCAACCCGATCGTACCCGATCGGGTTGATTTCTGGCGATGTCTGTCCGCCTGCTCAGAGCAGGCGGACAGGGTTATGGAGCAGCGGTCTTTAGACCGCTGCTTCATAACTTGTGTTTCTGGCGAGTCTGAAGACTCGCCAGAAACACGACCCTTCAAGCTCCATACGGAGCTTGATAAATATGGGCTTAGTGTCTATAAAACAATTGGAGCTGCCATGTTGTAACTTAGGTTGCCTTCTCTGCGGGGACCAATTAGGGACTGAAGTGTGCAGTCAATGGCTGTTTGGAATATAACCGGGTTCTGCACTTCCACTTCTAACAGGAACTGAAATGATCAGAATTTCAAAATGGAATTACAGGAAAAAAGGACAAAATAAATAATGAAAGTATATTGCAGATTTGTTTTATACATACTTGATTTATCCTTTTATATTACCATCTCAAAGTGTTTAACGTCCCTTTAACATGTCACGTCAGTTACACAAATGCTCCTGTCCAGCCCAGCAGCAGCAATGATCACTACAGCAGGGGAGAACTAGGAAGTGTCACAGCACATTAAGCTACCTCCACCATCTTACTTGTCTGGTGGTTTGTTATGTCACCTCACATTTCCTTCTGTGTGTAGCGATGGGCATAAACTAGCTAGTGTCAGTGGAGCTATTGCTTGGTAATCGGTAATAATTATTTTATTATAGATTATGGTTATATAATCAGTATGCTGCCTACTGCTAGTTGATACAAATTCACCAGAAAGTGGTGAAACTGGTTTTCCCAGCAAAAATAATAAAAAAAATGAAAGCCTGGAGAGCTATGTGACTTACACATGCAGCAGAGTGGGCATCACTGTTCATGCTCCTCCTTGCATACCCTGCTGAATGTGTAACTCTTAGGTGACTGCCCAGGAAACATGGCCAATGCAATGTAACCACCAGGCAGCTCATTTCAGTTATTTTTTTGTAATTTACTGTTTCTTGAGACTTGAAAGATTGAGTGAGACGTTTGGTGTAACCTGGTGTATATTTTGCCTGTACATGTCTTTATTTTAATTAATATATTATATTCATCAAGGTGCTTTAGTGAACAAGCAATAATTTGTACTTTAAGATTTGACCTGTTAAATGCAGTTTTGAATGCAAAATGTATGTTCAAAAAATATTAATAAATTTGAATTTCAAATCACAATTTTTCATTAAAAATATGTTTTTTTTTCATCCATATCGCACAGGCTTACTGCCCTGTGATTCAATGTACTTGAGTCCAAGGCCGTTAACAAAAAGTGAGCCCATTATTTATAGAATCTGTGATGGGTGAACTTAACAGGTTTCCTAGCACCTTAAAGTAAAGAAAAGCTCTGGGTTATTACAGTTCCAGAATATATCCATTACATTCATAAGCAACCACGCTGATTTAGAGATATTTAGTGAATAAAGGTAACATATAATGTAGTCAGGCCGTCCAGTATATGTGCTACACATTTCATATAACAAATGAAAAATAAAGATGGCTTACAAATAAAGTACACAACTTTACACAGAAAATCAGACAACTACCATAATTCTCCTTATAATCTGTGTAAAAGCTATAAAATTCCACTCACTCATCAAGTTCGTCCTCTTCCTCCTGGGTTTTGCTTGCATAGAGGTATTTGCTCATATCCACAGGTCTGGCATTTTTTCTCTCGACATGTAGGAGTGGAGAGTCTTTATTACGTTCATGTGTCATCACAGGTTCTGTATCTGGTTCATCAAATGGATTTGTGTATGTGGTGGGCTCAGGGTCCCTAAACGGGTTGCTCTCGTCAAACAAGTCTTCATGCTTAGCAGGAGCCTTATCTATAGGAGCTTCTATAAGAGAAAACGTAAATTCATAAAAGCACAACCTAAACGGATAGTTCATTAAAAAGCTACTTAAATTTAAAGTGGAACTATTAGGAAGTGCAATAATAAATACCTAGGTATATATTGCACACTGGCTATCAGGATCAAAAAATGTCACTTTTATACCAGAAGTCCTCACATATTTTCACTGTGACATGAATAACTACTTTATCATTAAAAAGCCAGTTAAGATTTTCTTTTGCTTTGCTTGAAAAGTGGATAAAAGTTAAAGGGACACTCAGGTTAAATTAAATTTTCATGATTCAGATACAGCATGTAATTTTAAACAACTTTCCAATTTACTTTCATTAAAAAAAATGTGCACAGAATTCACAGGCTATACGTATATGCATTTGTGATTAGCTGATTGCTATCACATGGTACAAGGGGAGTGGAAATATACATAACTTTGAAATTTGTTATAAAAAAATCTACTACTCATTTGAAGTTCAGACTAAGTGCTATTGCATTGTCTTGTTATCTTGCATTTGTTGATTATGCAAATCTAATGTGTTGACTGGTCCTTTAAGTACTCATTTCACCATATTTTTCTTTTAAAATTAAAGTCTTAAAGGTACATTCTAGGGTAAAAATAAAAAAATGTGCTACCTCAGGAATATGTTTATAAATAACATTCTCTAGAAAAATAAACCATTTATTTTTTCACTAGACTGTTTCTTTAAAGGGACAGTCTAGTCCAAAATAGGGCATGTCATTTTAAACAATTTTCCAATTTACTTTTATCACCAATTTTGCTTTGTTCTCTTGGTATTCTTAGTTGAAATTTAAACCTAGGATGTGCATATGCTTATTTCTAAGCCCTTGAAGGCTGCCTCTTCTCTCAGTGAATTTTGACAGTTTTTCACCACTAGAGGGTGTTAGTTCATGTGTGTCATAGATAACACTGTGCTCATGCACGTGAAGTTCCACGGAGCCAGCATTGATTGGCTAAAATGCACGTCTGTCAAAAGAACTTAAATAAGGGGGAAGTTTGCAGAGGCTTAGATACAATATAATCACAGAGATAAAAAGTGTATTTATATAACTGTGTTGGTTATGCAAAACTAGGGAATGGGTAATAAAGGAATTATCTATCTTGCTCCCTTTAAGTTGTGTTGCTCTGTTATACATAGTAAATCATTAAGAATGAAGAATAATTAATGGACAATATATAAATATATATATATATATATATATATATATACACATATACATACATACATACACACACAAACAAAACAACAACAGTTCAAATCTAAATCTAAACAAAATGAGGGGAAAAAAGAGAGAGAGAGAATTCCCACTCAAGAATGCCACACAGCACTCTCTGCCCTGACTACTAATAGGCAGAAAAGAGAGCAGAAATAATATAATGTAACTTTTATTCATATCTACACATACAAATTGGTAAAATAGAATTTAGAATGAAAGAAAAGGAGGTAGGAAAATAAATCCTGGTTGGTAGTGAGTTGCAGGCCTTTGTGGTTCAATGACCTAGAGTAATCATCCCAGGATTAATAAATATGGAGCAGTTATATAACAGTTACAGTAACTTGGACCGCTAATAGTATGACTTTCTATAAATCAAATATCCTCCTATGCGATCTCTAGCATCATATAATTTATGCAGTTCCCTTACATATAATAAGTAAGACCTTGAATATGGCTGTACATAAAAGAATAACATAATTTATGTAAGAACCTACCTGATAAATTAATTTCTTTCATAGTGGCAAGAGTCCATGAGCTAGTGACGTATGGGATATACATTCCTACCAGGAGGGGCAAAGTTTCCCAAACCTCAAAATGCCTATAAATACACCTCCCACCTCACACATACCTTAGTTTAACGTATAGCCAAGAAGTGAGGTGTATAAAAAGGAGTAAAAAGCATACACAAAGAGGAACTTGAAAAAATAATGTGCTTTATAAAAAAAAAAAAATCATAACCACAAAAAATAGGGTGGGTCTCATGGACTCTTGCCACTATGAAATAAATGAATTTATTCTTTCATGTAAGTGGCAAGAGTCCAGGAGCTAGTGACGTATGGGATATAATACCCAAGATGTGAAAGTCCACGAGTCAATAGAGAGGGAGGGATAAAATAAAAACAGCTATTTCCGGTGAGAAAATAAATCCCAAAAAATAATTAAGCTTTCTTAAAAATTTAAAAAAAACTCAAATCAAAGGCATTAGAAAAAGCTGAGACAACTGCCTGAAGAACCTACCAAAGGCTGTTTCCAAAGAAGCAAACACATAAAAATGGTAAAATTTAGTAAAAGTATGCAAAGACGACCAAGTTGCTGCTTTGCAAATTTGATCAACTGAAGCTTCATTCTTGAGAGCCCAAGAAGTGGCAACTGATCTAGTAGAATGAGCTGTAAATCTCTGAGATGGAGGTTGCCCCGCCTCCAAATAAGCTTTGTGAATCAAAAATCTCAACCAAGAAGCCAGAGAAATAGCAGAGGCTTTCCTGGAGCCAGAAAAAAATAACAAATAGACTAGAAGTCTTTCTGAAATCTTTAGTAGCCTCAACATAATATTTCAAAGCTCTTACCACATCCAAAGAATGTAAAGACCTTTCAAGAGTATTCTTAGGATTAGGACACAAAGAAGGAACAACAATTTCCTTATTGATGTTGTTAGAATTCACAACTTTAGGCAAAAATTTAAATGAAGTCCGCAAAACAGCTTTATCTTGATGGGAAATCAGATAAGGAGACTCACAAGAGAGAGCAGACGATTCAGAAACTCTTCTGCTAGTTTCTGATAGCCAAAAGAAATAACACTTTCCAAGAAAGTAATTAAATGTCCAGAGAATGCATAGGCTCAAAGGTCCTGTAAAATCTTCAAAACCAAAATTGAGAACTAGATTTAATAACAAGTTTAATATGAATCAAAGTCTGAACAAAACACTGAATATCAGGAAGTTTAAAAATCTTTCTATGAAATAAGACAGAAAAAGCAGAAATTTGTCCTTTCAAAGTATTTGCAGACAAAACCTTTATCCAAACCATCCTGAAAAACTATAAAATTCTAGGAATTCTAAAAGAATGCCAAGAATAATCATGAGTTAAACACCATGAAATATAGGTTTTCCAAACCCGATAAATTCTCCTTGAAACAGACTTACGAGACTGTATCATAGTGCTAATAACGGAGTCAGAGAAACCTCTATGACTAAGCACTAAGCGTTGAATTTCCATGACTTCAAATTTAGAGATTTGAGATCCTGATGGAAAAACGGCCCCTGAAACAGAAGGTCTAGCCTTAAAGGAAGTGGCCAAGACTGGCAACTGTACATCCTGACAAGGTCCGCATACCAAATCCTAAGAGGCCAAGCTGGTGCTATCAGAAACACATATGATCGCTCCATTATGATCTTGGAGATCACCCTTGGAAGAAGAACCAGAGGCGGAAAAATGTAAGCAGGTTGGTAAAAACCAAGGAACTGCTAGAGCATCCACAAACTCTGCCTGAGGATCCTTGGACCTGGAAAGGTATCTGGAAAACTTCTTGTTTAGACGAGAGACCATCAGATCTATTTCTGGAAGACCCCACATTTGTACAAGATGAAAAAAACACATCTGGATGGAGAGACCACTCCCCCGGATATAAAGTCTGACAGCAGAGATAATCCCCTTCCCAATTGTCTACACCTGGGATATGAATCGCAGAAATTAGACAAGAGTTGGATTCTGTCCAAGATACTTCCACCATAACTGAAGGACTGTGATTCCCTCCTTGATGATTGACATATGCCACTGTTGTGATATTGTCTGTTTGAAAACAAATGTACAAGTCTCTCTTCAATAGCGGCCACGCCTGAAGAGCCCTGAAAATAGCATGGAGTTCTAAAATATTGATTGGTAACCTCGCCTCCTGAGTTTCCAAACCCCTAGTGCTGTCAGAGACTCTTAGACAGCTCGCACACCTGAAAAACTTGCATCTGTTGAGAATACAGTCCAGGTAGGACGAACAAATGAGGCCCCCTGAACAATAAGGTGATAGTCCAACCACCAAATCAGAGAGAAAAGTGTGTTGGGATTAAGGTATATCAATTGTGATATCTGAAAATAATCCCTGCACCTTTGGTGCAACATGCAAAGCTATAGAGGCCTCAAATGAAAACAAGCAAAGAGGATCACACCTGATGCTGCAGTCATGAGACCTAACACTTCCATGCACATAAGCACTGAAGGAAATAATAGAGACTGAAGTTTTAGACAAACTAAAATTAACTTCATTCATCTCTAGGATGTCAGAGAAAGAATCCTAGACACTAAATCTTATCGGGAAACCTAAAAAGGTGACCCTTGTCTAAGGAATCAAGAAACTCTTATGTAAATTGATCCTCCAACTATGTCTTGTAGAAACCACACTAGTTGTTTCAATTGCTCTCTGATTACAGATAGAAGGGCACCGAGAATCTTTGAAAAGAATCTCTGAGCTGTCACTAGCCCAAAAGGACGAGCGACAAATTGGTAATGCTTATCTAGAAAAGAGAATTTCAGAAAACAATAGTGGTCTGAATGAATTGGAATGTGAAAATAAGCATCCTGTAAGTATATTGTGGACATGAAGTGACCTTGCTGAATAAAAAGCAGAATAGTCCCTATAGTCACCATTTTGAAAGTTGGGACTCTTACAAAACAATTTAAAAATTTCAGATCCAGAATTGGTCTGAACGAATCTTCTTTCTTTGGGACAATGAATAGATTTGAATAGAAACCCAAACTCCATTACTGCAGGAGGAACTGGAACCATCACCCCTGAAAACTCTAGATCTGAAACACATTTCTGAAAAACCTGAGCTTTCACAGGGTTTGTTGGAACATGGGAAATAATCTTCCCATGGGAGGTTTTATTCTGAAACCTATTCGATACCCCTGAAAAAACAATATCCTGAATCCACTAATTTTGAACAGAAACTGACAAAATTTCTTGAAATAAATTAAATCTACCCCCACCAGTTGAACTTGTTTAAGACCTTCATGCAGTCTTAGGGGCTGAAATTAGTTTTATTTATAAGGCTTGGATTTATTCAAATTCGGAGTAAATCTCAAAATAGAGCCCCTTTCCCAAATAATAGAGGAGATAATAAAATCCAATAGAAAACCTAAAAAATTACTTATCCTAAAATAATAAGATAGTAATCTAAATTTAGACACCATATCCGAGATTTAAGCCATAAAACTTATCTAGTAAAAATGGCTAAAATCAAAGATTTAATATCAATTAAAATTACATAAAATATAGCATTACAAATTAAATGATTAGCATGTTAAAGTAAGAGAACAATGCTTAGACAATTCAGGATCTGATAACTAAACTGTCCAACCAAAAAGTTGAAACAGCAGCAACATCAGCCATAGAAATGGCAGGTTTAAAAATATAACCAATATGTAAATATGCTTCTCTAAGATAAGAAACAAACTTCCTATCTAAAGGATCCTTAAAAGAAGAAATATCTTCTTCCCCACCTTAAGGACTTTTGCCCAAAAACTCTAAATTAGCCATAAGTAAAGGATATATTTTTTTTAAACCTAGAAGAAAAGTTCCTTACTAAACATATGATAGATAGCATCTGGAATAAGAAAAACTTCAAGAGTAACCTCAGAAGCTTAAAAAAACAGAATTCAAACATTTGCTATTCTTGTTATCAAGAGGACTAGATTCCTCAATACCCAAAGAAAACAATAATTCCTTAATAAAGAATGAATGCATTCAATAGAAAGGTTGATTTATCAATATCAGTCTCTGAAATAGAATACTCTGAGTCAGAGAAAACCTCATGAGCAGAAATACTTCAGTATGCTTTTGATCAATACAAACTTCATTAAATTTATGAGAAGTTATTATTATTATTATTATTATCATCAGGTATTTGTAGAGTGCCAACAGATTCCACAGCGCTGTAAACATAGTCGGTGTACAGGATAGCTTTTGTAGGGGTCAAGTGGGTAGAGGGCCCTGCCGAGAGTTTCACTGTTGTAGTCGGCTCTTATGAAGCGATCTATAAACAGCTGGGCCCATAGGCTTACATTCTAAGGGGTTCAAGGGGAAAGCAATGGAGTTAGGAAAGGTTAGTGCTGGTTGTATGCATCCCTGAATAGTAGAATGTTTAGGGAGTGCTTGAAGCTGTTAAAACTAGGGGAGAGTCTTATGGAGCGAGGCAGAGAATTCCACAAGATGGGGGCCAGTCTGGAGAAGTCCTGTAAACGGGAATGTGAGGAAGTAACAAGAGAGGAGGAGATCCTGAGCTGATCGAAGGGGACGGGAGGGAGAGTATCTAGAGACAAGTTCTGAGATGTAGGGGGGAGCAGTGCAGTTGAGAGCTTTATATGTCAGGGTGAGGATTTTATGTTTAATCCTAGAGGCAAGAGGAAGCCAGTGAAGGGATTGGCAGAGAGGTGCAGCAGATGAAGAGCGACGAGTAAGGAAGATGAGTCTGGCAGAGGCATTCATAATGGATTGTAAAGGAGCTATGCAGCAGCTAGGTAGACCAGAGAGGACGGAGTTGCAGTAGTCGAGGCGGGAAAGGATGAGAGAGTGGATTAAAATCTTGGTTGTATCTTGTGTAAGAAAATGTCTAATTTTAGCTATGTTTTTAAGGTGGAAACGGCAGGCTTTAGCCAAGGACTGAATGTGAGGAGTGAAGGAAAGATCTGAGTCAAGTGTGACCCCAAGACATTGGGCGTGCGGGGTAGGGGTAATGATGGAGTTATCAATAGTTATAGAAATTTTGGGGGTGGAGACATTGGAAGAAGGGGGAAAAATAAGGAGTTCAGTTTTGGAGAGATTTAGCTTAAGGTAGTGAGAGGACATCCAAGATGAGATGTGAGAAAGACAGTTAGTGACACAGGTTAGTAAGGAAGGAGGTTTGGGTGTCATCGGCATACAAATGGTATTGAAACCCATGGGACTTTATTAAGGAACCTAGTGATGACGTGTAGATTGAAAAGAGAAGGGGACCAAGGACAGAGCATTGAGGTACCCCAACAGAAAGTGGTAACGGGGCATAGGATGCTCCGGAGAAGGCTACACTAAATGTACGGTTAGTCAGGTAGGAAGAGAACCACAAGAGAGTCACAGATGCCGAAGGATTGGAGGGTTTGGAGCAGAAGAGGGTGGTCAACAGTGTCAAAGGCTGCAGACAGGTCAAGGAGGATAAGCAGAGAGAAGTGGCCTTTGGATTTTGCTGTAAGCAGGTCATTGGTAACCTTGACAATTGCTGTCTCTGTAGAGTGATGGGAACAAAATCCAGATTGCAGTGGGTCAAGAAGAGAGTTTGGTGTAAGGAAATGGGATAGACATGCATAAACTAGCTTTTCAAGGACCTTTGAGGCAAGAGGGAGTAGGGAAAATAGGGTTGGAAGGGAAGGGTGGATCGAGGGAAGGTATTTTGAGGATAGGTGTGACCAGTGCATGTTTTAGAGATGAGGGAAATATACCAGTGCTGAGGGAGAGGTTGAAAATGTGTGTGAGTTAGGAGAGATCTTACGTTAATTTGAAGGCAGAATAGCAGTTATAGCCTTCTCTATGTCTCTAGCAATATAATCCTTTATATCTACAGGAATATCATGTACATTAGACTGTGAAGTATTAACAGTGGATGTATTTGTACTACAGAAACATTAGTATGAAATAATATAACGTAACAAGTGCCACATATTTGAGCTAAAGAAATAAAATCAATTAATTAACAATAAAAACATTTAATTTTGGTAGAACTGTACAGGCAGCTTAGTTCCTACAGTAACATCAGAGGCATGATCAGTTTGAGACATCTTGTAAAATGTAACAAAAAAGAAAAAATAACATTTAATCCCTTAATGACCGGACCATTTTTCAATTTTCTTACCCTTAATGACAATGGCTATTTTTACATTTCTGCAGTGTTTGTGTTTAGCTGTAATTTTTCTCTTACTCATTTACTGTACCCACACATATTATATACCGTTTTTCTTGCCATTAAATGGACTTTCTAAAGATACCATTATTTTCATCATATCTTTTAATTTACTATAAAAAAATATATAAAATATGAGGAAAAAATTGAAAAAAACACACACTTTTTCTAACTTTGACCCCCAAAATCTGTTACACATCTACAACCACCAAAAAACACCCATTCTAAATAGTTTCTAAATTTTGGCCCGAGTTTAGAAATACCCAATGTTTACATGTTCTTTGCTTTTTTTGCAAGTTATAGGGCAAAAAATACAAGTAGCACTTTGCTATTTCCAAACCACTTTTTTTTTTCAAAATTAGCGCTAGTTACATTGGAACACTGATATCTTTCAGGAATCCCTGAATATCCCTTGACATGTATATATTTTTATTTAGAAGACATCCTAAAGTATTGATCTAGGCCCATTTTGGTATATTTCATGCCACCATTTCACCGCCAAATGCGATCAAATAAAAAAAATTGTTGACTTTGTCACAAATTTTTTCACAAACTTTAGGTTTCTCACTGAATTTATTTACAAACAACTTGTGCAATTATGGCATAAATGGTTGTAAATACTTTTCTGGCATCCCCTTTGTTCAGAAATAGCAGACATATATGGCTTTGGCGTTGCTTTTTGGTAATTAAAAGGCCGATAAATGCCGCTGCACACCACACGTGTATTATGCCTAGCAGTGAAGGGGTTAATTAGGGAGCTTGTAGGGAGCTTTTAGGTTTCATTTTAGCTTTAGTGTAGTAGACAACCCAAATTATTGATCTAGGCCCATTTTGGTATATTTCATGCCACCATTTCACCGCCAAATACGATTAAATTAAAAAAATATTTTTCCACAATTTTAGGTTTCTCACTGAAATTATTTACAAACAGCGTGTGCAATTATGGCACAAATGGCTGTAAATGCTTCTCTAGGATCCCCTTTGTTCAGAAATAGCAGACATATGGCTTTGGCGTTGCTTTTTGGTAATAATAAGGCCGTTAAATGCTGCTGCACACCACACTTGTAATATGCCCAGCAGTTAAGGGGTTAATTAGGTAGCTTGTAGGGTTAATTTTTAGCTTTAGTGTAGAGATCAGCCTCCCACCTGACGCATCCCACCCCTTGATCCCTCCTAACCCCCCTCAAACAGCTCTCTTCCCTCCACCACCTCACAATTGTCACCGCCATCTTAAGTACTGGCAGAAAGTCTGCCAGTACTGAAATAAAAAGCATTTATTATTATTATTATTTTTTTCTTGCAGTGATGGATCCCCCCCTTACCCCACAACCTCCCTGATCCCCCCCATACATCTGTCTAACCCTCCCCCTCTACCTATTTGCCGCCATCTTGGGTACTGGCATCTTGGGTAGTGTAGCTGTCCCCCCTCAATAATCTACATCCCTCCCAGATCCCTTACTAAACAACAGAGATCCCCCCTTCAAATGCATCGTCTTTTTTTTTTTTCTCAACTTGAATGCATACATTTTGCGAGCGCACACACGCCCCCCCCGGGCACAACCGCCGACACAGCAGCATCCACCGACAATGAAATATATCAGGATGCATCACTGAACCAAATACAGCTTACCGTACTACAAGAAGCTGCTCCCACCCACCAACGAATGTGTGATCATCAATTGCCGATGCAGAGAGGGCCACAGAGTGGCCCTCTCTGCATCGGTAGGTAAAATAGGGGATTGCAGTGATGCCTCAATATTGAAGCATCACTACAATCCCTTGTAAGCAGCTGGAAGTGATCATGATCGCTTCCAGCACTTCAAACAACAGACGACGTATCAGGTACGTCAATTGTCATTAAGGGGAGTTTTTCTATGACGTACCTGGTACGTCCTCTGTCATTAAGGGGTTAAACAAAATATCCTCAAAATAGTTTCAGGAATGGAAAAAAAATGCTTATGATAAAATACTTAAATGAAAATAACATCAAAAGCAAACATCATAGCCCTCTGCAAACAAATGAAAACAGAGAGCAAAAGAGGGAGAGACTTATTATAACAATTTTTTGGCGCCAACAATGACACAAACAAAGATGACGCAAATGGAGAGAAAAAACTTATGGCGCCAAAGTTAACAAGAAAAGACACGACTCGCATCATAACAGGTGCAACTTCGCGCCAAAGAATTTGAGTCAACAAAGACGCAAGAAATTACGTAACTCGCGTCACAACAAACGCAACCTCCACGTCAAAAATATTCACACCAAGAATGACGCAATAAATAGAAGCATTTTGTTTGAAAAATCCGAAGTTACAACTAGCTGGAACCCCAGGTAAGAAAAAATAATTACTAAATTTCTCACAAAAACATAATTTCCATGCTGAAACTGTTAGACTGCAAAGGGAAATAAACATAGACCTGACTCATGGCAAATATATGCAATATATATTAAAAAATGAAAATATAAAGTGCCAAACATAGTTGAGAGTGTCTTAAAAAAAAAAGATATATACTTACCTGAAGACACCCATCCACATATAGCAGACAGCCAAACCAGTACTGAAACATATCAGCAGAGGTAATGGTAGAGAAGTATAATGGCGATCTGTAAAGGGAGGTGGCAGATAAATCCCCACGACCGAATTTACAGAGAGCCTTAGAATAGATTTTCCATAGGTGAAAACATGACATCATCAGGCAATACTCCCTTCACATCTCTCAGACAAACACTGCACTTTGAGAGGAACTGGGCTTCAAAATGCTTAGAAGCGCCTTTCACTGAAGAAATCAAGCACGACTTGCTTCACCATCCTCCAACGAAGGAAAAGTTTGTAAAACTATGGTATGAGGTGTATTTATAGGCATTTTGAGGTTTGGAAAACTCTGCCCCCTCCTGGTAGGAATGTATATCCCATTGGCGTATTTAGGTTTTTTTGGTCAGGCTGTCAGCGTGTCATGTGATATTTTGTCTTGGCATAAATACAGTACAGAAAAAAAATGAACTAAAAAACAATTCACATTTACTGTTCCTTTAAGTTGGAAATATGAGAGACAATTTTGATTGATACAGTCCTTACCTATGAAAGTGGTAGTATATTACTACATCCTAGCTACTCTTACATGTACAGCCATATTCAAGGTCTTACTTATTATATGTAAGGGAACTGCATGGATTATATGATGCTAGAAATCGCATAGGAGGATATTTGATTTATAGAAATTTATACTATTAGCGGTCCCAGTTACTGCAACTGTTATATAACTGCTCCATATTTATTAATCCTGGGATGATTACTCTAGGTCATTGAAGCACAAAGGCCTGCAACTCACTACCAACCAGGATTTATTATCCTACCTCCTTTTCTTTCATTTTAAATTCTATTTTACCTATTTGTATGTGTAGATATGAATAAAAGTTACATTTTATTATTTCTGCTCTCTTTTCTGCCTATTAGTAGTCAGGGCAGAGAGTGCTGTGTGGCATTTTAGAGTGGGAATTCTCTCTCTTTTTTCCCCTCATTTTGTTTAGTTAATTCTTGCTAAGCACCATTCCCCTTATGTAACTAATACTACAGTATACAGTAACACTTACATAAAGGGGAAGATTGTCTGTAGGTAGTGTCATTGCTTACTCTATAGTGGTAAACAATTCAAATCTGTATACATTAATTGTTAAAAACCATAAAAATTTAAAATATGGGACATGTCCGGGCAGCGGTTCTAGCAAGTCGCATATTCTGAAGCTGCTGGGGAGATCACTGTAATCCACTGGTTATCATCATGAATCTACAGCGTATTCAACAATCTTTTTCTTTATTGCTACTCCTTAAATTGAACAGGTAGTCGTTAAATGTGCTGTATTAATGACCCCAGCATAGAGAACCAAACCATTGAGGCCTAAGGCAGCAGCCATCTTTATAGCCTTCCGGGTTGCGCAGTCAGATGTGACCGATTTCTTTGGATTACGATAATTCAGTACCACCTCGTCAAACAGTGTTTGGCAGTATTTTTTTACGCATTTCATATAACCTCTATGGAAGGCTAGACAATACGCTTATGCAAGTTATTGATGACCACCTGGATAAGCTAGAAAATTTATTGATAACACTCTTTGAAAGACTTTCTCCATCTGATTTATGCAACAAAATGAGCCTGGAGAGCACTGAGTATGCCAAAGTGGGCGACACTAAGTAGGCTGCAAATGGCGACAGGGTTAAATACAAGTAAGATCCTAACAGTTATACTGTTGCAGAACAGGACACCTAACTTTAACAAACAGGACTTTTGGTGAAGAAACAGCATTGCACTTCTGGCAGCTAGTTTAACAAATCTAGTTAGCCAATCACAAGAGAATAATGTGCGCAGGCACTAATCAGCATCTAGCTCCCACTACTGTAGGATATTGTTGTATACTTTTCAACATGGGATACCAAGAGAACGAAGCACATTTGAAAATAGAAGTAAATTTAAAAATATCTTAAAATTAAATGCTCTATCTGAATCATGCAAGTTTAATTTTGACTTTCCGATCCCTTTAAAAAGTTAAATGAAAGCCATTCACCAGTAATCTAAATGCTTTGGGAATAAGTGTTAATAAATAGCACTGGGAAAAGCGCTAATTTCTAATTTGGGATCCCTCAAGTTGCTCTGGCTTAAGGCTAGTTTTCTCCCATCTTTAACATTTATTGTCTCCTTTTATATAGATGTTATTTAATTTTTTTCTTAGTGTGGTGGTGGTGGTATATTTTCATCTCTTAGCCCATATAATCTGAAGGTCCAAGAGTAGCCTCCACTTCTTATAATTCCTAGGTTAATTAATATCTCTTTATATATAACATCTTAGTCTATATTAGCAGAAGGTCCGAGAGTGACCTTCGCTTTATGTAACCCCCTTGTTGATTAAAATCTCTTCACATATGAGGTCTAAGAGCAGCCTGTTTTGATGTAAAAAGGGGGGGAAATTAGGAACGTTCTATTGTATGGTTAATATTGTTTTGTAGGTACACTGTCATTCTGATGTGGAACAATGTTCTTTATACCTGTATGTTCTTTCCTTTTTGTGTTCTTAATAAAAATACTTAAATAGAAAAAAAAGAAATTTAAATATATGTAGTTCTATTCAGATGTTTTCTCTTCCTAAAACCGTAAGATGCATTTCTAGAGTTAAGCTGTAATTACCAATGCATATGACTTACATACATGTTAATACATAGCATGCTGCGGTTGTAGGCCTATGGATGACGCTCTATTTGTAGCCAACTATGTATACAAATGCTGACAGTGGTAAATGCAGCTGAGATGACCCTCACTGTGCTAATAGCTCTGCACATTGATTACAGATTTTTAGGATGATAAAAAGTGACTGGAACTACATACAATTTTTTTTAATTTTTTTTTTCAAGAATAAATATGCTTTTAATTGTTACCCAGCTATTACGAAAGATCGGTTATTTTTCATATATAACGATTATACCTTGTGTAGAGTCAACATGTGGTACATTGATGGAATGTTTATGCAGAGTTAAAGGGATATGAAACCCATTTTTTTTCTTTCATGATTCAGATAGAGCATGCAATTTTAAGTAACTTTCTGATTTAATTCTATAATCAAATTGTCTTGGTTCTCTTGGTATCTTTTGTTGAAAAGCAGGAGCGCACAAGTGTCTGGGGAACTATATGGCAGCGGTTTTGAGAGAATCTTATCCATTTGCAACAGCACTAGACGCCAACACTATTTCCTCTGTTCAACAAAGAATACCATGGGATCGAAGCAAATTTGATGATAGGAGTAAATTGTAAACTTTTTTTTTTTTTTTTTAAATAGTATGCTCTGTCTGAATCACAAAAGAAAATATTTGGGTTTAAAATCGTAGAGCTGAAGATAACTATTAAGCTAACATTACAAAAGATGGCATACACAAATACTTTATACTAGTTGGTAAGCCTGCCCAGAGGGCAGTCTAAATGTTGTAAATACAAAAAATAGAAATACAACTACAGAAAAATATCAACACATTATCCAAAATAAAAAAATTAAACCTAATCCCTATGAAAATAAAAAACAGCTCTTTTACATTAAAAATAAACAAAGTGCCCCCTAACAGTAAAACCCCCCACCCACCAAACCCCCCAAAATAAAAAAAAAAAACCTAACACTAATAAACCTAATCTACCCATTGCCCTGAAACGGGCATTTAGCTCTTTTTCACTGCCCTTAAAAGGACATTTAGCTCTTTTTTCGAAGTGCCCAAAAAAAACCTAAGTTAAAAAACAATTAAAAAACAAAAAAAACCTAACACTAAAGCGCCAAATAGGTACTTACAGTTTCAGAAGTCCGGCGGAGAATGTCTTCTTTCAGAAGGGTCCATCATCTTCATCCACAGCAAGACAGCGCGGAGCGGAGGTCCAGAGCGGTCTTCAAAGATCTGGTGATCCTCGGCGATATGGAGGCTCCTCTTCATCCGATCGCCTGTGGTATACTGAAGATAGAAAGCAAGGTACCGCAATCAATTTGGGGTACTTTGCATTCCTATCGGCAGAATTTTTCAAAACAGCCAATAGGATTAGAGCTACTAAAATTCTATTGGCTGTTCAAAACAGCCAATAAGATTTCAGTAGCTCTCATTCTATTGGCTGCTGAATTTTTCAAAACAGCCAATAGAATGAGAGCTACAGAAATCCTATCGGCTGTTCAAATCAGCCAATACGATTTCAGTAGCTCTCATCCCAGCCAATAGGAATTCAAGGTACCCCAATAAATATGGGGTACCTTGAATTCTTTCTTCAGTGTGCGTTGGATGATCGCATGAAGAGGAACCTCCACGCCTTCGCCGAGGAGTGCCACCACCGCAGAGGATAGCCACATCTGGCAAGACTGCTCCGGACCTCCACTCCACACCGCCTTTGCTGTGGATGAAGATTATAGATTCTCCGCCGGAATTCTGAAACCGTGATTACCTATTCCGGCTTTAGTGTTAGTTTGTTTTTTTTAAATCATTTTTTTAAAATCTTTTTTTTTTTAACTTAGTTTTTTTTTGGGCACTTTGAAAAAGAGCTAAATGCCCTTACAAATGCCCTTTTCAGGGTAATGGGTAGTTTAGGTTTTTTTAGTCTTAGTTTTTGCGTCAATGAACGCAACTTCGCGCCAAAAAATCTTGCGCCAAGAATGACACAAACTTTGGCATTTTGCGCCCTCGCGGGCCTAATTCTGCCCGCGAATTTAAAAGACAGTCAATTTGAAAAAACATAATTTATGCTTACCTGATAAATTTATTTCTCTTGTAGTGTAGTCAGTCCACGGGTCATCCATTACTTATGGGATATATTCTCCTTCCCAACAGGAAGTTGCAAGAGGATCACCCAAGCAGAGCTGCTATATAGCTCCTCCCCTCACATGTCATATCCAGTCATTCGACCGAAACAAGACGAGAAAGGAGAAACTATAGGGTGCAGTGGTGACTGGAGTTTAATTAAAAATTAGAACTGCCTTAAAAGACAGGGCGGGCCGTGGACTGACTACACTACAAGAGAAATACATTTATCAGGTAAGCATAAATTATGTTTTCTCTTGTTAAGTGCAGTCAGTCCACGGGTCATCCATTACTTATGGGATACCAATACCAAAGCTAAAGTACACGGATGATGGGAGGGACAAGGCAGGAACACTTAAACAGAAGGAACCACTGCCTGTAGAACCTTTCTCCCAAAAACAGCCTCCGAAGAAGCAAAAGTGTCAAATTTGTAAAATTTTGAAAAGGTATGAAGTGAAGACCAAGTTGCAGCCTTGCAAATCTGTTCAACAGAGGCCTCATTCTTAAAGGCCCAGGTGGAAGCCACAGCTCTAGTGGAATGAGCTGTAATTCTTTCAGGGGGCTGCTGTCCAGCAGTCTCATAGGCTAAACGTATTATGCTACGGAGCCAAAAAGAGAGAGAGGAGGCCGACACCTTTTGGCCTCTCCTCTGTCCAGAATAAACGACAAACAGAGAAGAAGTTTGCCGAAAATCCTTAGTTGCCTGTAAATAGAACTTCAGGGCACGGACTACGTCCAGATTATGCAAAAGACGTTCCTTCTTTGAAGAAGGATTAGGACATAATGATGGAACAACAATCTCTTGATTGATATTCCTGTTAGAAACTACCTTAGGTAAAAACCCAGGTTTAGTACGCAGAACTACCTTGTCTGAATGAAAAATCAGATAAGGAGAATCACAATGTAAGGCAGATAAATCAGAGACTATTCGAGCCGAGGAAATAGCCATCAAAAACAGAACTTTCCAAGATAACAGCTTAATATCAATGGAATGAAGGGGTTCAAATGGAACACCTTGAAGAACTTTAAGAACTAAGTTTAAGCTCCACGGCGGAGCAACAGTCTTAAACACAGGCTTAATCCTAGCTAAAGCCTGACAAAAAGCCTGAACGTCTGGAACTTCTGCCAGACGTTTGTGTAAAAGAATAGACAGAGCAGAAAGCTGTCCCTTTAAGGAACTAGCAGATAAACCCTTTTCTAAACCCACTTGTAGAAAAGACAATATCCTAGGAATACTGACCTTACTCCATGAGTAACTCTTGGATTCACACCAATATAAATATTTACGCCATATCTTATGGTAAATTTTTCTGGTAACAGGTTTCCGAGCCTGTATCAATGTATCAATAACCGACTCCGAGAAACCACGCTTTGATAGAATCAAGCGTTCAATCTCCATGCAGTCAGTTTCAGAGAAATTAGGCTTTGATGGTTGAAAGGACCCTGAATTAGAAGGTCCTGCCTCAGAGGCAGAGACCATGGAGGACAGGACGACATGTCCACTAGGTCTGCATACCAGGTCCTGCGTGGCCACGCAGGTGCTATCAGAATCACCGATGCTCTCTCCTGTTTGATTCTGGCAATCAATCGAGGCAGCAACGGAAACGGAGGAAACACATAAGCCATCTTGAAAACCCAAGGGGCTGCTAGAGCATCTACCAGCACCGCTCCCGGGTCCCTGGATCTTGATCCGTAACAAGGAAGCTTGGCGTTCTGGCGAGACGCCATGAGATCCAGTTCTGGTTTGCCACAACGCTGAATCAGGTGAGCAAAGACCTCCGGATGAAGTTCCCACTCCCCCGGATGAAAAGACTGGCGACTTAGAAAGTCCGCCTCCCAGTTCTCCACGCCTGGGATGTGGATCGCTGACAGGTGGCAAGAGTGAGACTCTGCCCAGCGAATTATCTTGGAGACTTCTAACATCGCTAGGGAACTCCTGGTTCCCCCTTGATGGTTGATCTAAGCCACAGTCGTGATGTTGTCCGACTGAAATCTGATGAACCTCAGTGTTGATAACTGAGGCCAAGCTAGAAGAGCATAGAATATTGCTCTTAACTCCAGAATATTTATTGGGAGGAGTATCTCCTCCTGAGTCCACGATCCCTGAGCCTTCAGGGAGTTCCAGACTGCGCCCCAGCCCAGCAGGCTGGCATCTGTTGTTACAATCGTCCAATCTGGCCTGCGAAAAGTCATTCCTTTGGACAGATGAACCGGAGACAACCACCAGAGAAGAGAATCTCTGGCCTCCTGGTCTAGAGTCAGTAGAGGGGACAGATCTGAATAATCCCCATTCCACTGACTTAGCATGCATAATTGCAGCGGTCTGAGATGCAGGCGCGCAAATGGCACTATGTCCATAGCCGCGACCATTAAGCCGATCACTTCCATGCACTGAGCTACTGATGGCCTTGGAATGGAATGAAGGACACGGCAAACATTTAGAATCTTTGATAACCTGGACTCAGTCAGGTAAATCTTCATCTCTACAGAATCTATTAGAGTCCCTAGAAAAGGAACCCTTGTGAGTGGTAACAGAGAACTCTTTTCCAAGTTCACTTTCCACCCATGCGACCTCAGAAATGCAAGAACTATCTCTGTATGAGACTTTGCATTTTGAAAACTCGACGCTTGTATCAGAATGTCGTCTAGGTACGGAGCCACCGCTATGCCTCGCGGTCTTAGTATCGCCAGAAGTGAGCCCAGAACCTTTGTAAAAATTCTCGGGGCCGTAGCTAACCCAAAGGGAAGAGCTACAAACTGGTAATGCCTGTCTAGAAAGGCAAACCTTAGGTACCGATAATGATCCTTGTGAATCGGTATGTGAAGGTAGGCATCCTTTAAGTCCACTGTGGTCATATACTGACCCTCTTGGATCATGGGTAGGATGGTTCGAATAGTTTCCATTTTGAACGATGAAACTCTTAGGAACTTGTTTAAGATCTTTAAGTCCAAGATTGGTCTGAAAGTCCCCTCTTTTTTGGGAACCACAAACAGATTTGAGTAAAACCCTTGCCCTTGTTCCGTTCGCGGAACTGGGTGGATCACTCCCATTACTAAGAGGTCTTGCACACATTGTAGAAATGCCTCTTTCTTTATTAGGTTCGTTGATAACCTTGACAGATGAAATCTCCCTTGTGGAGGAGAAGCTTTGAAGTCCAGAAGGTATCCCTGAGATATGATCTCCAATGTCCAGGGATCCTGGACATCTCTTGCCCAAGCCTGGGCGAAGAGAGAGAGTCTGCCCCCCACTAGATCCGTTTCCGGATAGGGGGCCCTTCCTTCATGCTGTCTTAGGGGCAGAAGTAGGCTTTCTGGCCTGCTTGCCCTTGTTCCAGGATTGGTTGCTTTTCCAACCCTGTATGTAACGAGCAGCAGTTCCTTCCTGTTTTGGAGCGGAGGAAGTTGATGCTGCTCCTGCCTTGAAATTACGAAAGGCACAAAAATTAGACTGTTTGGCCTTTGATTTGGCCCTATCCTGAGGAAGGGAGTGACCCTTACCTCCCGTAATGTCAGCAATAATTTCTTTCAAACCGGGCCCGAATAAGGTTTGCCCTTTGAAAGGAATATTAAGCAATTTAGATTTAGAAGTCACATCTGCTGACCAGGATTTAAGCCATAGCGCTCTGCGCGCCTGGATGGCAAAACCAGAGTTCTTGGCCGTTAGTTTGGTCAAGTGCACAACGGCGTCCGAAACAAATGCATTAGCTAGCTTAAGTGCTTTAAGCTTGTTCATAATCTCATCCAATGGTGCTGTGCGAATGGCCTCTTCTAGAGACTCAAACCAGAAAGCCGCCGCAGCAGTGACGGGCGCAATGCATGCAAGGGGCTGTAATATAAAACCTTGTTGAACAAACATTTTCTTAAGGTATCCTTCTAATTTTTTATCCATTGGATCTGAGAAAGCACAACTATCCTCCACCGGGATAGTGGTGCGTTTAGCTAAAGTAGAAACTGCTCCCTCCACCTTAGGGACCGTCTGCCATAAGTCTCGTGTGGTAGCGTCTATTGGGAACATTTTTCTAAATATCGGAGGAGGGGAAAAGGGCACACCAGGTCTATCCCACTCCTTGCTAATAATCTCTGTAAGCCTTTTAGGTATAGGAAAAACGTCAGTACACACTGGCACCGCATAGTATTTATCCAGCCTACATAACTTCTCTGGGATCGCGACCATGTCACAATCATTCAGAGCCGCTAACACCTCCCCTAGCAACACGCGGAGGTTCTCAAGCTTAAATTTAAAATTTTAAATTTCTGAATCCGGTCTCCCTGGATCAGATCCGTCACCCACAGAATGAAGCTCTCCGTCCTCATGTTCTGCAAATTGTGACGCAGTATCGGACATGGCTCTCGTGTCATCAGCGCGCTCTGTCCTTAACCCAGAGCTATCGCGCTTGCCTCTTAACTCAGGCAAATTAGATAATACTTCTTTCATAACATTAGCCATATCTTGTAAAGTGATTTGTAAGGGCCTTGATGTACTTGGCGCCACAACATCACGCACCTCCTGAGCGGGAGGCGCAGGTACTGACACGTGAGGAGAGTTAGGCGGCATAACTTCCCCCTCGATGTCTGGTGATAATTTCTTTACCGGTAAAGATTGACCTTTATTTAAAGTAATATCAATACAATTGGTACACATATTTCTATTGGGCTCCACATTGGCTTTTAAACATAATGAACAAGCAGATTCATCTGTATCAGACATGTTTAAACAGACTAGCAATGAGGCTAACAAGCCTGGAAATTACTTTCAGAAAATTTTCCAGCAATGTAAAAAACGCTGCTGCGCTTTTAAAACACAAAAAGACAATTACAGTTGAAATAACAATGAACAAATTCAGTTATAGCAACCAAATGTTACATTAAATGTATGAAATCAGCAGAGGATTGCACCCACTAGTAACGGATGATTAACCCCTTAATACCCAAAAACGGATAAACAAATTAACGTTTTTATCACAGTCAAACACACTGTCACAGGTCTGCTGTGACTGATTACCTCCCTCAAATATAAATTTTGAAGACCCCTGAGCTCTCCGGAGACGTCCTGGATCAAGGAGGAAGAAACAGGAAGACTATGATTGAATTTTAACTGCGCAACAAGGCGCTAACACAAAGCCCCTCCCAGTCATATTACACAGTGGGAGACCAGCTATAATGGTTTCTATACAGAAATATACGTTAGCCATGTGGAAAAAATCATGCCCAAAGAGATTTATCACCAAGTACCTCACAAAACAATTAACATGCCAGTAAACATTTTAAAAAACAACATTTCATATGTTGTGTAAAGTTATCACTAAGCCTGCTACCAGTCGCTTCTACTGCAGTTAAGGCTCATACATTATTACAGTATTACCAGTATTTTTTCAGTCAAAATCTATTCCATAGAAAATAACTCTACTGTGTATACATTTACCAGCCTGATACCAGTCGCTACTACTGCATTTTAGGCTGTACTTACATCATATGGGTATCGGCAGTGTTTTCTTAGTCAATTCCATTCCTAGAAAATATTTTACTGCACATACCTCATTTGCAGGGGACCCCGCATGCTATTCCCTTTTCTGAAGTTACCCCACTCCTCAGAATGTGCGAGAACAGCCAGTGGATCTTAGTTACGTCTGCTAAGATCATAGAAAACGCAGGCAGATTCTTCTTCCAATACTGCCTGAGAGAAAAAACAGCACACTCCGGTGCCATTTAAAATAACAAACTTTTGATTGAAGAATAACTAATTAAAAAACTCCTAACTCCTCTCACGACCTCCTTCTTTGTTGAGTGTTGCAAGAGAATGACTGGATATGACATGTGAGGGGAGGAGCTATATAGCAGCTCTGCTTGGGTGATCCTCTTGCAACTTCCTGTTGGGAAGGAGAATATATCCCATAAGTAATGGATGACCCGTGGACTGACTACACTTAAGAGAAAGAGACTATACCCCAGGTAAGAAATACATTTTCATAAAAACTGACAGTCTGCAAAAGGAAATATACTGAAAACCTGAATCATGGCAAATATAAGTACAATGCATATATTTAGAACTTTATATAAATACATAAAGTGCCAAACCATAGCTGAGAGTCTTAAGTAATGAAAACATACTTACCAAAAGACACCCATCCACATATAGCAGATAGCCAAACCAGTACTGAAACGGTTATCAGTAGAGGTAATGGAATATGAGAGTATATCGTCGATCTGAAAAGGGAGGTAGGAGATGAATCTCTACGACCGATAACAGAGAACCTATGAAATAGATCCCCGTGAGGAAAACCATTGCATTCAATAGGTGACACTCCCTTCACATCCCTCTGACATTCACTGTACTCAGAGGAATCGGGCTTCAAAAAATGCTGAGAAGCGCATGTCAACGTAGAAATCTTAGCACAAACTTACTTCACCACCTCCATAGGAGGCAAAGTTTGTAAAACTGAATTGTGGGTGTGGTGAGGGGTGTATTTATAGGCATTTTGAGGTTTGGGAAACTTTGCCCCTCCTGGTAGGATTGTATATCCCATATGTCACTAGCTCATGGACTCTTGCCAATTACATGAAAGAAAGAGCTTTTTTTATTTTGGAGGGTTTGGTGGGGGGGGGGTTACTGTTAGAGGGGACTTTGTTTATTTTTAATGTAAAAGCGCTGTTTAACTTAGGGCAATGCCCTACAAAAAGCCCTATTAAGGGCTATTGGTAGTTTAGCATTAGATTAGGGGGTGTTTTTATTTTGGGGGGCTTTTTTATTTTCATAGGGATTAGGTTTAATTTTTTTATTTTGGATAATGTGTTTATTTTTTTGTAAAGTTAGCCATTTTTTTTATTTTTTTGTAATTAGATTGATGTAATGTAATTTTTTTTATTGTAATGTAGTTTATTTTTATTGTAATTAAGGGTTTAATTTAGGGGCGGTTAGGTTAGGGGGCTTAGTCATTAAATTATTTTTTTTGCATTGTGGGGGTTGGCGGTGTAGGAGTCAATTGGTAAATTAGGTTTATTGCATTTTGGGGGTTTGGCGGTTTAGGGGTTAATAGATGTATTAGGTAGTTTGCATTGTTAGGTTTTCGGATTTAGGGGTTAATACATTTTTTTTTTTAAATACTTATTGCGGGCGCTTAGGTTTTTTTTAATACTTTTGCGGACGGTAATTTTTTTTTTACTACTTATTGCGTGCGGTTAGGTGTTTTTTTTTCATACTTATTGCAGGCAGTTTTTTTTTTTTTTGGAATGCTCCGTTTGCCTTCGCTGCATCCCGGTGGATTCCAAAAATGGCATGGTGATGAAAGAATCCGGAATCCACCTGGATGCAGCTCATGTTAGTGGAACATGGGGGGTTTGCGGTTTAGGGGTTAATAGATGTATTAAAGCAGTTTGCGATGTTCGGGTTTGTGGATTTAGGGGTTAATAATTTTATTAGGTAGTTGGAGGATTTTTCTTAATATTTTTGTACGGGGCGGTTAGTTTTTTTTTTTAAAATACTTATTGCGGGCGCTTAGTTTTTTTTTAATACTTATTGTGGATGGTATTTTTTCTTTATTAGTTATTGCGTGCGGTTAGGTGTTTTTTTCATACTTATTGTAGGCAGTTTTTTTTTGTAATGCTCCGTTTGCCTTTGTTGCATCCCGGTGGATTCCGAAAATGGCAGGGTGGTAAAAGAATCCGGAATCCACCTGGATGCAGAATTATTTTCGCTGCATGCGCAGCCAACATTCTGTTGCTGCCTCTCGCTGCCAACATTCCTTTGAGGAATGCGTGCACAACTGGCGACAGACATTACAAACGCAATTATAGTATAGAAAGAAGCATTATTATAAGTCATTCCATGATACTGAAACTCTAGATCTTCAGAGACCGAAAAACTGCTAGGATTGTCAGACTGGGTTACTTAAAATACCACTTCCAGACAGCACCTAACCAAACAGAATGGAATCTGTTGTTACCACAGCCCAATCATGTTAGTGGAACAGCGCTGAGCACCTGGCAGCTTCGGGCCTACATGCTTCTCTCAGAGGCTTAAAGGCTGTGACACACTGCAAGCGATGCGGTGCGTGGCGTGGCAAAGCAGATGCTTCACTCCGCGTCGCATCGCTTCTGAAGATCAAATATTTAATCTCTGAGCGCTCAGCTACGCGACCTGACGCAGCAGAGTGCTCAGAGATGAAAAGGCAAGACACGCTGAGCACGCACAGCTGCATATACACACTGCGCACCACTCCGCTTGCAGTGTGTCACAGCCTTTACCCTGAACCTAATCCTCTCCAACGGAACATAAAAGATAATCAATGTTTACCTTGAAAAACATAATTTATGTAAGAACTTACCTGATAAATTCATTTCTTTCATATTAGCAAGAGTCCATGAGCTAGTGACGTATGGGATATACATTCCTACCAGGAGGGGCAAAGTTTCCCAAACCTCAAAATGCCTATAAATACACCCCTCACCACACCCACAATTCAGTTTAATGAATAGCCAAGAAGTGGGGTGATAAAAAAGTGCAAAAGCATATAAAATAAGGAATTGGAATAATTGTGCTTTATACAAAAATCATAACCACCACAAAAAAAGGGCGGGCCTCATGGACTCTTGCTAATATGAAAGAAATGAATTTATCAGGTAAGTTCTTACATAAATTATGTTTTCTTTCATGTAATTAGCAAGAGTCCATGAGCTAGTGACGTATGGGATAATGATTACCCAAGATGTGGATCTTTCCACACAAGAGTCACTAGAGAGGGAGGGATAAAATAAAGACAGCCAATTCCTGCTGAAAATAATCCACACCCAAAATAAAGTTTAATGAAAAACATAAGCAGAAGATTCAAACTGAAACCGCTGCCTGAAGTACTTTTCTACCAAAAACTGCGTCAGAAGAAGAAAATACATCAAAATGGTAGAATTTAGTAAAAGTATGCAAAGAGGACCAAGTTGCTGCTTTGCAAATCTGATCAATCGAAGCTTCATTCATAAACGCCCAGGAAGTAGAAACTGACCTAGTAGAATGAGCTGTAATCCTCTGAGGCGGAGTTTTACCCGACTCAACATAGGCAAGATGAATTAAAGATTTCAACCAAGATGCCAAAGAAATGGCAGAAGCTTTCTGGCCTTTTCTAGAACCGGAAAAGATAACAAATAGACTAGAAGTCTTACGGAAAGACTTAGTAGCTTCAACATAATATTTCAAAGCTCTAACAACATCCAAAGAATGCAACGATTTCTCCTTAGAATTCTTAGGATTAGGACATAATGAAGGAACCACAATTTCTCTACTAATGTTGTTGGAATTCACAACTTTAGGTAAAAAATCAAAAGAAGTTCGCAACACCGCCTTATCCTGATGAAAAATCAGAAAAGGAGACTCACAAGAAAGAGCAGATAATTCAGAAACTCTTCTGGCAGAAGAGATTGCCAAAAGGAACAAAACTTTCCAAGAAAGTAATTTAATGTCCAATGAATGCATAGGTTCAAACGGAGGAGCTTGAAGAGCCCCCAGAACCAAATTCAAACTCCAAGGAGGAGAAATTGACTTAATGACAGGTTTTATACGAACCAAAGCTTGTACAAAACAATGAATATCAGGAAGAATAGCAATCTTTCTGTGAAAAAGAACAGAAAGAGCAGAGATTTGACCTTTCAAGGAACTTGCGGACAAACCCTTATCTAAACCATCCTGAAGAAACTGTAAAATTCTCGGTATTCTAAAAGAATGCCAAGAAAAATGATGAGAAAGGCACCAAGAAATATAAGTCTTCCAGACTCTATAATATATCTCTCTAGATAGAAATTAAGCGCCTGTAACATAGTATTAATCACAGAGTCAGAGAAACCTCTTTGACCAAGAATCAAGCGTTCAATCTCCATACCTTTAAATTTAAGGATTTCAGATCCTGATGGAAAAAAGGACCTTGCGACAGAAGGTCTGGTCTTAACGGAAGAGTCCACGGTTGGCAAGAGGCCATCTGGAACAGATCCGCATACCAAAACCTGTGAGGCCATGCTGGAGCTACCAGCAGAACAAACGAGCATTCCTTCAGAATCTTGGAGATTACTCTTGGAAGAAGAACTAGAGGCGGAAAGATATAGGCAGGATGATACTTCCAAGGAAGTGATAATGCATCCACTGCCTCCGCCTGAGGATCCCGGGATCTGGACAGATACCTGGGAAGTTTCTTGTTTAGATGAGACGCCATCAGATCTATTTCTGGAAGTTCCCACATTTGAACAATCTGAAGAAATACCTCTGGGTGAAGAGACCATTCGCCCGGATGCAACGTTTGGCGACTGAGATAATTCGCTTCCCAATTGTCTATACCTGGGATATGAACCGCAGAGATTAGACAGGAGCTGGATTCCGCCCAAACCAGAATTTGAGATACTTCTTTCATAGCCAGAGGACTGTGAGTCCCTCCTTGATGATTGATGTATGCCACAGTTGTGACATTGTCTGTCTGAAAACAAATGAACGATTCTCTCTTCAGAAGAGGCCAAAACTGAAGAGCTCTGAAAATTGCACGAAGTTCCAAAATATTGATCGGTAATCTCACCTCCTGAGATTCCCAAACTCCTTGTGCCGTCAGAAATCCCCACACAGCTCCCCAACCCGTGAGACTTGCATCTGTTGAAATTACAGTCCAGGTCGGGAGCACAAAAGAAGCCCCCTGAATTAAACGATGGTGATCTGTCCACCACGTTAGAGAGTGTCGTACAATTGGTTTTAAAGATATTATTTGAGATATCTTTGTGTAATCCTTGCACCATTGATTCAGCATACAGAGCTGAAGAGGTCGCATGTGAAAACGAGCAAAGGGGATCGCGTCCGATGCAGCAGTCATAAGACCTAGAATTTCCATGCATAAGGCTACCGAAGGGAATGATTGTGACTGAAGGTTTCGACAAGCTGAAATCAATTTTAGACGTCTCTTGTCTGTTAAAGACAGAGTCATGGACACTGAATCTATCTGGAAACCCAGAAAGGTCACCCTTGTCTGAGGAATCAATTAACTTTTTGGTAAATTGATCCTCCAACCATGATCTTGAAGAAACAACACAAGTCGATTCGTATGAGATTCTGCTAAATGTAAAGACTGAGCAAGTACCAAGATATCGTCCAAATAAGGAAATACCACAATACCCTGTTCTCTGATTACAGACAGAAGGGCACCGAGAACCTTTGTAAAAATTCTTGGAGCTGTAGCTAGGCCAAACGGCAGAGCCACAAACTGGTAATGCTTGTCCAGAAAAGAGAATCTCAGGAACTGATAATGATCTGGATGAATCGGAATATGCAGATATGCATCCTGTAAATCTATCGTGGACATATAATGCCCTTGCTGAACAAAAGGCAAGATAGTCCTTACAGTTACCATTTTGAACGTAGGTATCCTTACATAACGATTCAATATTTTTAGATCCAGAACTGGTCTGAAGGAATTCTCCTTCTTTGGTACAATGAAGAGATTTGAATAAAACCCCATCCCCTGTTCCGGAACTGGAACTGGCATAATTACTCCAGCCAACTCTAGATCTGAAACACAATTCAGAAATGCTTGAGCTTTCACTGGATTTACTGGGACACGGGAAAGAAAAAATCTCTTTGCAGGAGGTCTCATCTTGAAACCAATTCTGTACCCTTCTGAAACAATATTCTGAATCCAAAGATTGTGAACAGAATTGAACCAAATTTCTTTGAAAAAACGTAACCTGCCCCCTACCAGCTGAGCTGGAATGAGGGCCGCACCTTCATGTGGACTTAGAAGCAGGCTTTGCCTTTCTAGCAGGCTTGGATTTATTCCAGACTGGAGATGGTTTCCAAACTGAAACTGCTCCTGAGGATGAAGGATCAGGCTTTTGTTCTTTGTTGAAACGAAAGGAACGAAAACGATTATTAGCCCTGTTTTTACCCTTAGATTTTTTATCCTGTGGTAAAAAAGTTCCATTCCCACCAGTAACAGTTGAGATAATAGAATCCAACTGAGAACCAAATAATTTGTTACCCTGGAAAGAAATGGAAAGTAGAGTTGATTTAGAAGCCATATCAGCATTCCAAGGCCTAGATTTGGAGTTTGGCGGTAAAAGGGCTGTTAACGCTCCGCGGGCTTTTTTCTGGCCGCACCATAAATTTAACTCTGGTATCGAGAGTTCAAACAAATGCTGCGTTAGGCTCCAAAAAAGGAGCGTAGAGCATTTTTACCGCAAATGCAACTCTCGATACCAGAGTTGCTTACGGACGCGGCCAGCCTCAAAAACGTGCTCGTGCACGATTCTCCCATAGGAAACAATGGGACTGTTTGAGCTGAAAAAAAACCTAACACCTGCAAATAAGCAGCGTTCAGCTCCTAACGCAGCCCCATTGTTTCCTATGGGGAAACACTTCCTACGTCTGCACCTAACACTCTAACATGTACCCCGAGTCTAAACACCCCTAACCTTACACTTATTAACCCCTAATCTGCCGCCCCCGCTATCGCTGACACCTGCATATTTTTTTTTAACCCCTAATCTGCCGCTCCGTAAACCGCCGCAACCTACGTTATCCCTATGTACCCCTAATCTGCTGCCCTAACATCGCCGACCCCTATATTATATTTATTAACCCCTAATCTGCCCCCCTCAACGTCGCCGACACCTGCCTACACTTATTAACCCCTAATCTGCCGAGCGGACCTGAGCGCTACTATAATAAAGTTATTAACCCCTAATCTGCCTCACTAACCCTATCATAAATAGTATTAACCCCTAATCTGCCCTCCCTAACATCGCCGACACCTACCTTCAATTATTAACCCCTAATCTGCCGAGCGGAGCTCACCGCTATTCTAATAAATGTATTAACCCCTAAAGCTAAGTCTAACCCTAACACTAACACCCCCCTAACTTAAATATAATTTACATCTAACGAAATAAATGATCTATTATTAAATAAATTATTCCTATTTAAATCTAAATACTTACCTGTAAAATAAATCCTAATATATCTACAATATAAATTATAATTATATTATAGCTATTTTAGGATTAATATTTATTTTACAGGCAACTTTGTATTTATTTTAACTAGGTACAATAGCTATTAAATAGTTAAGAACTATTTAATAGTTACCTAGTTAAAATAATAACAAATTTACCTGTAAAATAAATCCTAACCTAAGATATAATTAAACCTAACACTACACTATCAATAAATAAATTAAACACAATTCCTACAAATAAATACAATTAAATAAACTAGCTAAAGTACAAAAAATAAAAAAGAACTAAGTTACAAAAAATAAAAAAATATTTACAAACATAAGAAAAATATTACAACAATTTTAAACTAATTACACCTACTCTAAGCCCCCTAATAAAATAACAAAGCCCCCCAAAATAAAAAATTCCCTACCCTATTCTAAATTAAAAAAGTTACAAGCTCTTTTACCTTACCAGCCCTGAACAGGGCCCTTTGCGGGGCATGCCCCAAGAATTTCAGCTCTTTTGCCTGTAAAAGAATAAATACAATACCCCCCCCCAACATTACAACCCACCACCCACATACCCCTAATCTAACCCAAACCCCCCTTAAATAAACCTAACACTAAGCCCCTGAAGATCTTCCTACCTTGTCTTCACCATCCAGGTATCACCGATCCGTCCTGGCTCCAACATCTTCATCCAACCCAAGCGGGGGTTGGCGATCCATCATCCGGTGCTGAAGAGGTCCAGAAGAGGCTCCAAAGTCTTCCTCCTATCCGGCAAGAAGAGGACATCCGGACCGGCAAACATCTTCTCCAAGCGGCATCTTCGATCTTCTTCCATCCGGTGCGGAGACGGGTCCATCTTGAAGCAGGCGACGCGGATCCATCCTCTTCTTCCGTTGTCTCCCGACTAATGACGGTTCCTTTAAGGGACGTCATCCAAGATGGCGTCCCTCGAATTCCGATTGGCTGATCGGAACAGCCAATAGAATGCGAGCTCAATCTGATTGGCTGATTGGATCAGCCAATCGGATTGAACTTGATTCTGATTGGCTGATTCCATCAGCCAATCAGAAAATTCCTACCTTAATTCCGATTGGCTGATAGAATCCTATCAGCCAATCGGAATTCGAGGGACGCCATCTTGGATGACGTCCCTTAAAGGAACCGTCATTAGTCGGGAGACAACGGAAGAAGAGGATGGATCCGCTCCGCACCGGATGGAAGAAGATCGAAGATGCCGCTTGGAGAAGATGTTTGCCGGTCCGGATGTCCTCTTCTTGCCGGATAGGAGGAAGACTTTGGAGCCTCTTCTGGACCTCTTCAGCACCGGATGATGGATCGCCAACCCCCGCTTGGGTTGGATGAAGATGTTGGAGCCAGGACGGATCGGTGATACCTGGATGGTGAAGACAAGGTAGGAAGATCTTCAGGGGCTTAGTGTTAGGTTTATTTAAGGGGGGTTTGGGTTAGATTAGGGGTATGTGAGTGGTGGGTTGTAATGTTGGGGGGGGGTATTGTATTTATTCTTTTACAGGCAAAAGAGCTGAAATTCTTGGGGCATGCCCCGCAAAGGGCCCTGTTCAGGGCTGGTAAGGTAAAAGAGCTTGTAACTTTTTTAATTTAGAATAGGGTAGGGAATTTTTTATTTTGGGGGGCTTTGTTATTTTATTAGGGGGCTTAGAGTAGGTGTAATTAGTTTAAAATTGTTGTAATATTTTTCTAATGTTTGTAAATATTTTTTTATTTTTTGTAACTTAGTTCTTTTTTATTTTTTGTACTTTAGCTAGTTTATTTAATTGTATTTATTTGTAGGAATTGTGTTTAATTAATTTATTGATAGTGTAGTGTTAGGTTAATTGTAGGTAATTGTAGGTAGTTTATTTAATTATTTTATTGATAGGGTAGTGTTAGGTTTAATTATATCTTAGGTTAGGATTTATTTTACAGGTAAATTTGTTATTATTTTAACTAGGTAACTATTAAATAGTTCTTAACTATTTAATAGCTATTGTACCTAGTTAAAATAAATACAAAGTTGCCTGTAAAATAAATATTAATCCTAAAATAGCTATAATATAATTATAATTTATATTGTAGCTATATTAGGATTTTACAGGTAAGTATTTAGCTTTAAATAGGAATCATTTATTTAATAAGAGTTAATTTATTTCGTTAGATGTAAATTATATTTAAGTTAGGGGGGTGTTAGTGTTAGGGTTAGACTTAGCTTTAGGGGTTAATACATTTATTAGAATAGCGGTGAGCTCCGCTCGGCAGATTAGGGGTTAATAATTGAAGGTAGGTGTCGGCAATGTTAGGGAGGGCAGATTAGGGGGTTAATACTATTTATTATAGGGTTAGTGAGGCGGGTTAGGGGTTAATAACTTTATTATAGTAGCGCTCAGGTCCGCTTGGCGGATTAGGGGTTAATAAGTGTAGGCAGGTGTCGGCGACGTTGAGGGGGGCAGATTAGGGGTTAATAAATATAATATAGGGGTCGGCGGTGTTAGGGGTAGCAGATTAGGGGTACATAGGGATAACGTAGGTGGCGGCGCTTTGCGGTCGGAAGATTAGGGGTTAATTATTTTAAGTAGCTGGCGGCGACGTTGTGGGGGGCAGGTTAGGGGTTAATAAATGTAATACAGGGGTCGGCGGGGTTAGGGGCAGCAGATTAGGGGTACATAAGTATAACGTAGGTGGCGGTCGGCAGATTAGGGGTTAAAAATTTTAATCGAGTGACGGCGATGTGGGGGGAGCTCGGTTTAGGGGTACATAGGTAGTTTATGGGTGTTAGTGTACTTTAGGGTACAGTAGTTAAGAGCTTTATGAACCGGCGTTAGCCAGAAAGCTCTTAACTCCTGCTATTTTCAGGCGGCTGGAGTTTTGTCGTTAGAGCTCTAACGCTCACTTCAGAAACGACTCTAAATACCGGCGTTAGAAAGATCCCATTGAAAACATAGGATACGCAAATGGCGTAGGGGGATCTGCGGTATGGAAAAGTCGCGGCTGAAAAGTGAGCGTTAGACCCTTTAATCACTGACTCCAAATACCAGCGGGCGGCCAAAACCAGCGTTAGGAGCCTCTAACGCTGGTTTTGACGGCTACCGCCGAACTCCAAATCTAGGCCCAAGTCTTAAGCCATAAAGCTCTTCTAGCTAAAATAGCTAGAGACATAAACCTGACATCAACTCTAATAATATCAAAAATGGCATCACAGATAAAATTATTAGCATGCTGAAGAAGAATAATAATATTATGAGAATCATGATCTGTTACTTGTTGCGCTAAAGTTTCCAACCAAAAAGTTGAAGCTGCAGCAACATCAGCCAATGATATAGCAGGTCTAAGAAGATTACCTGAACACAGATAAGCTTTTCTTAGAAAGGATTCAATTTTCCTATCTAAAGGATCCTTAAATTAAGTACCATCTGACGTAGGAATAGTAGTACGTTTAGCAAGGGTAGAAATAGCCCCATCAACTCTAGGGATTTTGTCCCAAAATTCTAATCTGTCAGACGGCACAGGATATAATTGCTTAAAACGTTTAGAAGGAGTAAATGAATTACCCAATTTATCCCATTCTTTGGAAATTACTTCAGAAATAGCATTAGGAACAGGAAAAACTTGTGGAATAACCACAGGAGATTTAAATACCTTATCTAAACGTTTAGAATTAGTATCAAGAGGACCAGAATCCTCTATTTCTAAAGCAATTAGTACTTCTTTAAGTAAAGAACGAATAAATTCCATTTTAAATAAATATGAAGATTTATCAGCATCAATCTCTGAGACAGAATCCTCTGAACCAGAAGAATCATCAGAATCAGAATGATGATGTTCATTTAAAAATTCATCTGTAGGGAGAGAAGTTTTAAAAGATTTTTTATGTTTACTAGAAGGAGAAATAACAGACATAGCCTTCTTGATGGATTCAGAAACAAAATCTCTTATGTTATCAGGAACATTCTGCACCTTAGATGTTGAAGGAACTGCAACAGGCAATGGTACTTTACTAAAGGAAATATTATCTGCATTAACAAGTTTGTCATGACAATTAATACAAACAACAGCCGGAGGAATAGCTACCAAAAGTTTACAGCAGATACACTTAGCTTTGGTAGGTCCAGCACTAGACAGCGATTTTCCTGAAGTATCTTCTGACTCAGATGCAACGTGAGACATCTTGCAATATGTAAGAGAAAAAACAACATATAAAGCAAAATTGATCAAATTCCTTAAATGACAGTTTCAGGAATGGGAAAAAATGCCAAAGAACAAGCTTCTAGCAACCAGAAGCAATGAAAAATGAGACTTAAATAATGTGGAGACAAAAGCGACGCCCATATTTTTTTAGCGCCAAATAAGACGCCCACATTATTTGGCGCCTAAATGCTTTTGGCGCCAAAAATGACGCCACTTCCGGAACGCCGACATTTTTGGCGCAAAATAACGTCAAAAAATGACGCAACTTCCGGCGACACGTATGACGCCGGAAACGGAAAAGATTTTTTGCGCCAAAAAAGTCCGCGCCAAGAATGACGCAATAAAATGAAGCATTTTCAGCCCCCGCGAGCCTAACAGCCCACAGGAAAAAAAGAGTCAAATTTTTGAAGGTAAGAAAAAATGAATAATTCAAATGCATTATCCCAAATATGAAACTGACTGTCTGAAAATAAGGAATGTTGAACATTCTGAGTCAAGGCAAATAAATGTTTGAATACATATATTTCGAACTTTATAAACAAAGTGCCCAACCATAGCTTAGAGTGTCACAAAAATAAGATTTACTTACCCCAGGACACTCATCTACATGTTTGTAGAAAGCCAAACCAGTACTGAAACGAGAATCAGCAGAGGTAATGGTATATATAAGAGTATATCGTCGATCTGAAAAGGGAGGTAAGAGATGAATCTCTACGACCGATAACAGAGAACCTATGAAATAGACCCCGTAGAAGGAGATCACTGCATTCAAATAGGCAATACTCTCCTCACATCCCTCTGACATTCACTGCACGCTGAGAGGAAAACCGGGCTCCAACTTGCTGCGGAGCGCATATCAACGTAGAATCTAGCACAAACTTACTTCACCACCTCCATAGGAGGCAAAGTTTGTAAAACTGAATTGTGGGTGTGGTGAGGGGTGTATTTATAGGCATTTTGAGGTTTGGGAAACTTTGCCCCTCCTGGTAGGAATGTATATCCCATACGTCACTAGCTCATGGACTCTTGCTAATTACATGAAAGAAATCACCTTTAAAGGGACAGTCAAGTCCAAAAAAAACCTTTCATGATTTAAATAGGGAACGTAATTTTAAACAACTTTCCAATTTACTTTTATCACCAATTTTGCTTTATTCTCTTGGTATTCTTAGTTGAAAGCTAAACCTAGGAGGTTCATATGCTAATTTCTTAGAACTTGAAGACTGCCTCCAATCTAAATGCATTTTGACCACTAGAGGGCATTAGTTCATGTGTTTCATATAGATAACATTGAGCTCATGCACATTAAGTTACCCTGGAGTGAGCACTGGTTGGCTAAAAAGAAAGTCTGTCAAAATAACTGAAATAAGGGGGCAGTCTGCAGAGGCTTAGATACAAGGTAATCACACAAGTAAAAAGTAAATTAATATAACAGTGTTGGTTATGCAAAACTGGGGAATGGGTAATAAAGAGAGTATCTTTCTTTTTAAACAACAAAAATTCTGGTGTTGACTGTCCCTTTAACATTCCCATAAACACCTGCACCCTGTGTACACTAACTTCTCATGTTTACTCACTTTGCTGTGGATTCAATATAAAAGGACAAATGTACAGTCGCCCTTATGAGGACAATGGTGTTGTATAGGCATTTCATGGAATGCTTCTGGTTGCTACCAGCAAGTCAATGGTAAACCTGCAATATTCCACAGAAGAATGCAATTTTTTTTTTTAGTCACCTGATTGAGCAACATCCTCATCATATCTGTATCTAGCATAGCACCAGGAAACTCAGATAGATGAAAGAAGCTCTTAAATATATTTATTTATCAAAGAAAAGTGTAACATGTCCCTTGAGGGCAACCTTCCTAGGACAGTTGTCTATATAGGCAATCACATCAATTCATTGTGATTTGATCTTTTGCAAAACATGATCTTTTTGGGATTTTGAAAAGTTAGACATGTAAATGCAGACATAACATATTTGTTGCTTACAAAACAGATATACAATAGATTATGGGTACAAATGGATGAAAAATAGTACATATAAAAATGCAGATCATTTTTAACTTTATATTTTGTTGGTTTGCCTCCAATTTTTCTCATTCTAAAATATACAGAACAGACTAAGTTTTCCTTCTTGCAGGAATTTCCCCATAGTCCAGAACTAGCAGACTAGAGGGCATTTCCAGCCTTGGCCATTATCTATGAGACCCACAAGCCTCTGTTCAGACCTTTTGGGTACAGAGAATAATCACATAACCTACTTACATAAAGAGATTCCATCACCCTCTCTTTCTAAAAATGAATGTTATAGATTTCCCCACCAATAGACAGAAGTACGTCATTTATAAGTATTTATACCTTCAGTATCTTTATTCCTAAATTCTGTCACCTCCAAACTTTTAGAAGGAAGTGCGCTTGAATTTATCTCTAACTCATCTTCATCCAAGCTTTTGTACATTTTAAAAAGTTCTGTGAACAAAAAAAGAACACATTTTAATGTTGTAAAAGAAACAATATTTCAAATGAAGATGCATAGGTAAATGTAACATTTATTGCAAAATATATACAAATATAAATAAAACATGCTCACAAAGCACTGAAATAATGGTCAAATAGGCAAAATAAAATGACTGCAGTTTGTAGTACATCAACCTCACCATGTAGAAGTGCATATACCGACAGTCTTGGCAGTTCACACATTTAGATAATTCATCATACACATTTGAAAGAGTGATGTCAGAGTCAACTTAGCCTGTTCATATAATGAGGTAAAACATCTAAGGAAACGTATACAGGTTTAATATGAACTGGTAATAGCAGTGCAATAGTATGCTCAGTAGGTAGATTGTGAAATATTGAACTTGGTAACAATTTAGAAAAATAAGTATATATAAAAAAGTAGCTTAAAGGGACAGTAAACTCGAAATTAAAAGGACAGTTAAAGGGACACTGAACCCACATTTTTTCTTTCGTGATTCAGATAGAGCATGCAATTTTAAGCAACTTTCTAATTTACTCCTATTATCAATTGTTCTTTGTTTTCTTGCTAACTTTATTTGAAAAAGAAGGCATCTAAGCTTTTTTTTTTATTCAGAACTCTGGACAGCACTTTTTTATTGGTGGATGAATTTTATCCATCAATCAGCAAGGACAACCCAGGTTGTTCACCAAAAATGGGCCGGCATCTAAACTTACATTTTTGCATTTCAAAAAAGATACAAAGAGAATGAATAAAATTTGATAATAGGAGTAAATTAGAAAGTTGCTTAAAATTACATGCTCTATCTGAATCACGAAAGAACAAATTTGGCTTTAGTGTCTCTTTAAAAAATTAAACTTTAATCATTCAGATAGAACATGCAGTTTTAAACTGTCCAATTTATTTCTATTGTCAAATTTGTTTTGTTCTCTTGATATCCTTTGCTTAGAAAAAAACTAGGTAGGATGATAGGAACATTCACGTGTTTATAGCAGTCTATGGCAGAAGTGTTTGTAACTATGTACAACATTGCTAAGAACAATGTTGCAAACACTGCTGCTAGATGGATATAGACATGAGCTCACCTAGGATTACTCTTTAACAAAAAAAAAAAAACAGAAAAATTGATAATTGAAGTAAAATAGAAAGTTGTTTAAAAATGTGTGCTCTGTACAATCCATTTAAGTTTAATTTTGTCTTTACTGTCCCTTTAAACATTCAGGATTCAGAGAGAGCGTTTAAAACAACTTTTAAATTTTCTCCAGGAGCAGAAATGCACTACTTGCAGCTAGCTGTTGATTGGTGGTTGCACATACACTCGTTATTTGCTCACTAAATGTGTTCACCTAGCAACCTAGTAGTGCATTACTGTTCTGAAGTTAATTTTTCAACAATGGATACTGAGAGAACAAAGCCATCTAGAAGTAAATTGTAATGTTGTTTAAAATCGCATGAGCTATCTAAATCCTGAACGTTTAATTTTGAATTTACTATCTCTTTAAAGGACATTACATTTTTTTACACATGCATAGTATATTAAAAAAAAAAACAATTTAACACTGCACTGCAAAAAATATACACACAAATTAAAATGTTTTAAGATAATGTAATCTATATCGTTGGCAAAAACTGCAGGAATTTCATACTGCATAGTAGTCCAGGGATACACCTCTTGAAAAGCCTGGTGCAGAGGCAATGATCTAAGAGGAAATACCCTGATATTGTTTTTGTATTTGGCAACTGTAGTACAATCTAGGTCCCCAGTACCACAGACGGAAAAACACAATTTACGAAGGGAAATACAGGAATCTCAGAAATACAGGAAAAATAAGTTACAATTGCTCAATGTAACATATTTTAATACGCTCTATTAAACAGTTTATGGGAGATAAAAAGTTTGTTTAAAGGGACACTAAACCTATTTATTTTATGTAATGATTCAGATATTAGCGCTGGGGAATCTGTTGGCGCTCTACAAATCACTGATAATAAAAAATAAAATAAAAAAATAGAGCAGGCAATTTTAAGCTACTTTCAAATTTACTCCTATTATCAAATTTTCTTTGTTCCCTTGCTATCTTTATTTAAAAAGCATGAATGTAAAGCTTAGGAGCTGGCCTATTTTTGGTTCACAACCTGGGTTGTGCTTGCTGATTGGTGGCTAAATGTAGCCACCAATCAGCAAGCACTATCCAGGGTGCTGAACCTAAAATGGGCCGGCTCCTAAGCTCTACAGTCATGTTTTTAAAATAAAGATAGCAAGAGAACGAAGAAAATGTGATAATAGGAGTAAATTAGAAAGTAGCTTAAAATTGCATGCTCTATCTGAATCATGAGAGGAAAAAACATAATTTATGTAAGAACTTACCTGATAAATTCATTTCTTTCATATTAGCAAGAGTCCATGAGCTAGTGACGTATGGGATATACATTCCTACCAGGAGGGGCAAAGTTTCCCAAACCTTAAAATGCCTATAAATACACCCCTCACCACACCCACAATTCAGTTTAACGAATAGCCAAGAAGTGGGGTGATAAGAAAAAAGTGCGAAAGCATATAAAATAAGGAATTGGAATAATTGTGCTTTATACAAAAAAATCATAACCACCACAAAAAAGGGCGGGCCTCATGGACTCTTGCTAATATGAAAGAAATGAATTTATCAGGTAAGTTCTTACATAAATTATGTTTTCTTTCATGTAATTAGCAAGAGTCCATGAGCTAGTGACGTATGGGATAATGACTACCCAAGATGTGGATCTTTCCACACAAGAGTCACTAGAGAGGGAGGGATAAAATAAAGACAGTCAATTCCTGCTGAAAATAATCCACACCCAAAATAAAGTTTAATGAAAAACATAAGCAGAAGATTCAAACTGAAACCGCTGCCTGAAGTACTTTTCTACCAAAAACTGCTTCAGAAGAAGAAAATACATCAAAATGGTAGAATTTGGTAAAAGTATGCAAAGAGGACCAAGTTGCCGCTTTGCAAATCTGATCAACCGAAGCATCATTCCTAAACGCCCAGGAAGTAGAAACTGACCTAGTAGAATGAGCTGTAATCCTCTGAGGCGGAGTTTTACCCGACTCAACATAGGCAAGATGAATTAAAGATTTCAACCAAGATGCCAAAGAAATGGCAGAAGTTTTCTGGCCTTTCTAGAACCGGAAAAGATAACAAATAAACTAGAAGTCTTTCGGAAAGACTTAGTAGCTTCAACATAATATTTCAAAGCTCTAACAATATCCAAAGAATGCAACGATTTCTCCTTAGAATTCTTAGGATTAGGACATAATGAAGGAACCACAATGTCTCTACTAATGTTGTTGGAATTCACAACTTAGGTAAAAATTCAAAAGAAGTTCGCAACACCGCCTTATCCTGATGAAAAATCAGAAAAGGAGACTCACAAGAAAGAGCAGATAATTCAGAAACTCTTCTGGCAGAAGAGATGGCCAAAAGGAACAAAACTTTCCAAGAAAGTAATTTAATGTCCAATGAATGCATAGGTTCAAATGGAGAAGCTTGAAGAGCCCCCAGAACCAAATTCAAACTCCAAGGAGGAGAAATTGACTTAATGACAGGCTTTATACGAACCAAAGCTTGTACAAAACAATGAATATCAGGAAGAATAGCAATCTTTCTGTGAAAAAGAACAGAAAGAGCAGAGATTTGTCCTTTCAAGGAACTTGCGGACAAACCCTTATCTAAACCATCCTGAAGAAACTGTAATATTCTCGGTATTCTAAAAGAATGCCAAGAAAAATGATGAGAAAGACACCAAGAAATATAAGTCTTCCAGACTCTATAATATATCTCTCTGGATACAGATTTATGAGCCTGAAACATAGTATTAATCACAGAGTCAGAGAAACCTCTATGACCAAGAATCAAGCGTTCAATCACCATACCTTTAAATTTAAGGATTTCAGATCCTGATGGAAAAAAGGACCTTGAGACAGAAGGTCTGGTCTTAACGGAAGAGTCCACGGTTGGCAAGAGGCCATCCGGACAAGATCCGCATACCAAAACCTGTGAGGCCATGCCGGAGCTACCAGCAGAACAAACAAGCATTCCTTCAGAATCTTGGAGATTACTCTTGGAAGAAGAACTAGAGGCGGAAAGATATAGGCAGGATGATACTTCCAAGGAAGTGATAATGCATCCACTGCCTCCGCCTGAGGATCCCGGGATCTGGACAGATACCTGGGAAGTTTCTTGTTTAGATGAGAAGCCATCAGATCTATTTCTGGAAGTTCCCACATTTGAATAATCTGAAGAAATACCTCTGGGTGAAGAGACCATTCGCCCGGATGCAACGTTTGGCGACTGAGATAATCCGCTTTCCAATTGTCCATACCTGGGATATGAACCGCAGAGATTAGACAGGAGCTGGATTCCGCCCAAACCAAAATTCGAGATACTTCTTTCATAGCCAGAGGACTGTGAGTCCCTCCTTGATGATTGATGTATGCCACAGTTGTGACATTGTCTATCTGAAAACAAATGAACAACTCTCTCTTCAGAAGAGGCCAAGACTGAAGAGCTCTGAAAATTGCACGGAGTTCCAAAATATTGATCGGAAATCTCACCTCCTGAGATTCCCAAACCCCTTGTGCCGTCAGATACCCCCACACAGCTCCCCAACCTGTAAGACTTGCATCTGTTGAGATTATAGTCCAGGTTGGAAGAACAAGAAGCCCCCTGAACTAAACGATGGTGATCTGTCCACCATGTCAGAGAGTGTCGTAAAATCGGTTTAAAGATATTAATTGAGATATCTTTGAGTAATCCCTGCACCATTGGTTCAGCATACAGAGCTGAAGAGGTCGCATGTGAAAACGAGCAAAGGAGATCGCATCTGATGCGGCAGTCCTAAGACCCAACATTTCCATGCATAAGGCTACCAAAGGGAATGATTGTGACTGAAGGTTTTGACAAGCTGATATCAATGTTAAACTTCTCTTGTCTGACAAGGACAGAGTCATAGACACTGAATCTATCTAGAAACCTAAAAAGGTTACCCTTGTCTGAGGAATCAATGAATTGATTGGTAAATTGATCCTCCAACCATGAACTTGAAGAAACAACACAAGTCGATTCCTATGAGATTCTTTGAAAATGAGAAGACTGAGCAAGTACCAAGATATCATCCAAATAAGGAAATACCAAAACCCTGTTCTCTGATTACAGAAAGAAGGGCACCGAGAACCTTTGAAAAAAATTCTTGGAACTGAGGCTAGGCCAAACGGTAGAGCCAAAAAACTGGTAATGCTTGTCTAAAAAGAGAATCTCAGACACTAAAAGTGATCTGGATGAATCGGAATATGCAGATACACATCCTGTAAATCTATTGTAGACATATAATGCCCTTGCTAAACAAAAGGCAGGATAGTCCTACAGTAACCATCTTGAATGTTGGTATCCTAACATAACGATTCAATAATGATAGATCCGGAAATGGTCTGAAGGAATTGACCTTCTTTGGTACAATGAAGAGATAAAATAAAACCCCAGCCCCTGTTCCAGAACTGGAACTGGCATAAATACTCCAGCCAACTCTAGATCTGAAACACATTTCAGAAATGCTGAGCCTTTGCTGTGTTAACTGGGACACGGGAAAGAAAAAAATCTCTTAGCAGGAGGCCTTAACTTGAAGCCAATTCTGTACCTTTCTGAAACAATGTTCTGAAACCAGAGATTGAGAACGGAATTGATCCAAATTTCTTTGAAGAAAACGTAATCTGCCCCATACCAGCTGAGCTGGAATAAGGGCCGCACCTTCATAGGTACTTAGGAGCTGGCTATAGGTTTCTATAAGGCTTGGATATATTCCAAACTGGAAATAGTTTCCAAACTGATACCGCTCCTGAGGATGAAGGATCAGGCTTTTGTTCCTTGTTGTGAGGAAAGGAACGAAAATGATTATTTACCCTGGAAAGAAAGGGAAAGCAAAGTTGACTTAGAAGACATATCGGCATTCCAAGTTTAAACCATAAAGCTTTTCTAGCTAAAATAGCTAGAGACATATACCTGACATCAACTCTAATGATATCAAAAGATGGTATCACCAATAAAATTATTAGCATGTTATAGAATAATAATAATGCTATAAAATTATGATCTGTTACTTGTTGCGCTAAAGCTTCTAACCAAAAAGTTGAAGCTGCAGCAACATCCGCTAAAAATATAGCAGGTCTAAGAAGATTACCTGAACATAAGTAAGCTTTTCTTAGAAAGGATTCAATTTTCCTATCTAAAGGATCCTTAAATGAAGTACTATCTGCCGTAGGAATAGTAGTACATTAGCAGGAGTAGAGACAGCCCCATAACCTTAGGGATTTTTGTCCCAAAAAACTCTAATCTGTCAGATGGCACAGGATATAATTGCTTAAACGTCTAGAAGGAGTAAATAAATTACCCAAATTATTCCATTCCCTGGAAATTACTTCAGAAATAGCATCAGGGAGATAAAACACTTCTGGAATAACTACAGGAGATGTAAAAACCTTATTTAAACGTTTACATTTAGTATCAAGAGGACCAGAATCCTCTATTTCTAATGCAAATAATACTTCTTTAAGTAAAGAACGAATAAATTCCATCTTGAACAAATACAAAGATTTATCAGCATCAACCTCTGAGACAGAAACCTCTGAACCAGAAGAACCATTATCAGTATCAGAATGATGATGTTCATTTAAAAATTCATCTGAAAAAAGAGAAGTTTTAAAAGACTTTTATGTATACTAGAAGGAGAAATAACAGACATAGCCTTCTTAATGGATTTAAAAAATAAAATCTCTTATGTTATCAGGAACACTCTGAAAATTAGATGTTGACGGAACAGCAACAGGTAATGTAACAGTACTAAAGGAAATTTTATCTGCATTAATAAGTTTGACATGACATGCAATACAAACAACAGCTGGAGAAACAGATACCAAAAGTTTATAGCAGATACACTTAGCTTGGTAGCTCCAGCACTGGGCAGTGATTTTCCTGAAGTATCTTCTGACTCAGTTGCAACGTGGAACATCTTGCAATATGTAAAAGAAAAAAACAACATATAAAGCAAAATTGATCAAATTCCTTAAATGACAGTTTCAGGAATGGGAAAAAAATGCCAGTGAACAAGCTTCTAGCAACCAGAAGCAATAAATAATGTGACTTAAATAATGTGGAGACAAGTGACGCCCATATTTTTTAGCGCCAAAAAAGACGCCCACATTATTTGGCGCCTAAATGCTTTTGGCGCCAAAAATGACGCCACATCCGGAACGCCGACATTTTTGACGCAAAAAAAACGTCAAAAAATGACGCAACTTCCGGCGACACGTATGACGCCGGAAACAGAAAAAAAATTTTGCGCCAAAAAAGTCCGCGCCAAGAATGACGCAATAAAATGAAGCATTTTCTGCCCCCGCGAGCCTAACAGCCCACAGGGAAAAAGTCAAATTTATTAAGGTAAGAAAAAATGATTGAAACAAATGCATTTATCCCAAATATGAAACGGACTGTCTGAAAAATAAGGAATGTTGAACATCCTGAGTCAAGGCAAATAAATGTTTGAATACATATATTTAGAACTTTATAAATAAAGTGCCCAACCATAGCTTAGAGTGTCACAGAAAATAAGACTTACTTACCCCAGGACACTCACCTACATGTTTGTAGAAAGCCAAACCAGTACTGAAACGAGAATCAGTAGAGGAAATGGTATATAAATAAGAGTATATCGTCAATCTGAAAAGGGAGGTAAGAGATGAATCTCCACGACCGATAACAGAGAACCTATGAAATAGACCCCGTAGAAGGAGATCACTGCATTCAAATAGGCAATACTCTCCTCACATCCCTCTGACATTCACTGCACGCTGAGAGGAAAACCGGGCTCCAACCTGCTGCGGAGCGCATATCAACGTAGAATCTAGCACAAACTTACTTCACCACCTCCATCGGAGGCAAAGTTTGTAAAACTGATTTGTGGGTGTGGTGAGGGGTGTATTTATAGGCATTTTAAGGTTTGGGAAACTTTGCCCCTCCTGGTAGGAATGTATATCCCATACGTCACTAGCTCATGGACTCTTGCTAATTACATGAAAGAAATGTGGGTTTAGTGTCGCTTTAATGTTTCTTTAACACAGGGGTCAACTACTTTAAATCAAGTTTAGTAGCCAGCCAAATATTTGTTTAGATTAGATTCATTTATTGTCATTGTACAGAGTAAAAAAACAGAAACAACAAAATTGTAATTGAATATCTAACCTATCCATAACACAAGGTAGTACTGTAATGGTACATCTGACAAGGACAGTAAAAAATCAAGTGACTTGTGCAAAAAGTTTCCATACTACAAAAATATGTAAAGTGTAATATGCAAGAGAGAATATAATATATTATAAAGTGCAAGTGCAAAAAAGTGATTTCCATACCAGAGAAATATATATGTGTATATAAAATGCAATAAAAGAAATGACGCATCTAATCACACATGTGTGCGCAGTACGCACAGAAGTATTAACACATGAAATAGTGAATGAATAAATAAATAATAGATGATAAAGAAACACTATGTGTAAATTTACATTATGTAATGTGATGTGAATCATGTAAAAAAAAAAGTGGAGTGAGTAAAGACCATTGACAGAATAACCTGTTGGATTAAATTAGGCAACCATTAATTCAGCACTTGCTCTATGGTTAAATAAGGGGCGCGATCCGATATAGGGCACAGGTTTCGGTGCAATCGTGGAAACCTGCGCCGCCCGTAGTTTGACCTCGCACATCGACCTATCACATATACGGTGCCGACAGTTGCTAAAGTGCTGTAAGTCGGACAAACTAGCGATGTCCAGAAATAAGCGTAACTACAAATTTCTGGAGTCGCCAGTGACTTACGGCACTTTAGAAACTGTCGCCGCCTAAAAAAAACTAACTAAAGTATAAAATCTCCCGTAATTATCTAACACGCCTCCCAAACATCATCCCAACACGTATACCCCTCTATCCGCAATCCCCACTCTCACTCCTAAAAATAAATATATTAACCCCTAAACCGCCAGCTCCCGGACCGCCGCCAGCTACATTAAATGTATTACCCCCTAATCTGAGCCCCCTACATCACCGCCACCTATATTAAATATATTAACCCCTAATCTGAGCCCCGTACACCGCCGTCACCTATATTATATTTATTACCCCCTAATGTGAGCCCCCTACCCCGTCGCCACCTACATTAACTCTATTACCCCCTAATCTGATCCCCCTACACCGCCGCCAGCTATATTAAATTTATTAACCCCTAATATGATTCCCCTACACCACCGCCAGCTATATTAAATTTATTAACCCCTAATATGATTCCCCTACACCGCCGCCAGCTATATTCAATTTATTAACCCCTAATCTAATCTCCCTACAACGCCGCTACCTATATTAAATATATTAACCACTAAACCTACGTCTAACCCTAACACCCCCTAACTTAATTATTATTGAAATAAATCTAAATAATATTAATATTATTAACTAAATGATTCCTATTTAAAACTAAATACTTACCTACAAAATAAACCCTAAGATAGCTACAATATAATTAATAATTACATTGTAGCTATTTTAAGGTTTATATTTATTTTACAGGTAACTTTGTATTTATTTTAACTGGGTACAATAGCTATTAAATAGTTAATAACTATTTAATAGCTACCTAGTTAAAATAATTACCAAATTACCTGTAAAATAAATCCTAACCTAAGTTACCATTACACCTAACACTACCCTATCAATAAATTAAATAAACTATAAATATCTCAACTAAAATACAATTAAATACACTAAACTATATTCCAAAAAACAAACACTAAATTACAAAAAAAAAAAAAAAAGATTACAAGAATTTTAAGCTAATTACACCTAATATAAGTCCCCTAATAAAATTTCCCTACCCTAAACTAAATTAAAAAAGTAATCAGCTCTATTACTAGCCCTTAAAAGGGCCTTTTGCGGGGCATTGCCCCAAAGTAATCAGCTCTTTTACCTGTAAAAAAAAAAAACGAACAACCCCCCCCCATTACAACCCACCACTCACACACCCCTACTCTAAAACCCACCCAATCCCCCATTTAAAAAAACCTAAGTCTAACCCCCAAGTGGTCCTTACCTGTCCTGAAGACTGGTGGAGAAGGTCCTGTTCCAGGCGGAGAAGTCTTCTTCCAAGCGGCGACATCTTCTTCCAGGAACCAGGCGGTGTGGAGTGGAGGGGTTGAAGACCGATGACAGTGGAGCTGAAGACCAGCAATGCTGGAATTGAAGATCGGCGACGCTGGAACTGAAGACCGGAGCCATGGAGCGTGGAGGATCCTCTTCATACGATCTCCGCCGTACACTGAATAGGAATTCAAGGTACGCGATTAAAAATGGCGTCCCTTGAATTCCTATTGGCTGATTTGAGCCTTCAAATTCAAATCAGCCAATCGGATGAGAGATACTTTAATTCTATTGGCTGATTTGAATAGCCAATAGAATAAGAGCTACTGTAATTCTATTGGCTGATTAGAATAGCCAATATAATTACAGTACCTCTTATTCTATTGGCTATTCAAATCAGCCAATAGAATTAAAGTAGCTCTCATCCGATTAGCTGATTTGAATTTGAAGGCTCAAATCAGCCAATAGGAATTCAAGGGACGCCATTTTTAATCGCGTACCTTGAATTCCTATTCAGTGTACGGCGGAGATCATATGAAGAGGATCTGCCACGCTCCATGGCTCCGGTCTTCAGTTCCAGAGTGGACGGTCTTCAGCTCCGCGGTCATCGGTCTTCAACTCCTCTGCTCCGCGCCAGCCGATTCCTGGAAGAAGAAGATGAAGAAGACTTCTCCGCCTGGAACAGGACCTTCTCCACCGGTCTTCAGGACAGGTAAGTACCACTTGGGGGTTAGACTTAGGTTTTTTTTAAGGGGAGATCGGGTGGGTTTTAGAGTAGGGGTGTGTGGGTGGTGGGTTGTAAATGGGGGGGGGGGGGTTAAATATAAACCCTAAAATAGCTACAATGTAATTATTAACTATATTGTAGCTATCTTAGGGTTTATTTTATAGGTAAGTATTTAGTTTTAAATAGGAATAATTTAGTTAATATTAATATTATTTAGATTTATTTAAATAATAATTAAGTTAGGGGTTAATATAGTTAATATAGGTGGCGGCAGTGTAGGGAGATTAGGGGTTAATACATTTAATGTAGCTGGCGGCGGTGTAGGGGGATCATATTAGGGGTTAATATATGTAAAATAGGTGGCGGCGGGGTAGGGGGCTCACATTAGGGGGTAATATAGTTAATGTAGGTGGCAGCGGGGTAGGGGGCTCACATTAGGGGGTAATATAGTTAATGTAGGTGGCGGGGGGGGGTAGGGGGCTCACATTAGGGGGTAATATAGTTAATGTAGGTGCTGGCAGGGTAGGGGGCTCACATTAGGGGGTAATATAGTTAATGTAGGTGGCGGCGGGGTCCGGGAGCGGCAGTTTAGGGGTTAAACACTTTATTAGGGATTGCGGCGGGGGATTGCGGTTGACAGGTAGATAGACATTGCGCATGCGTTAGGTGTTAGGTTTCATTTTGCAGGTAGTTTAGGGAGTTACGGGGCTCCAATACTAAGCGTAAGGCTTACTACGCCTGCATTTTGTGGCGATGTGAAAATGGAGTAAGATTTCTCCATTTTCGCCACGTAAGTCCTTACGCTGTATATTGGATACCAAACTGCGCTGGTTTGGTATATCACTCTATGGGCCAAAAAACTACGGCTGAAGGGTGAAATATACGAGCGTAACTTCTATGTTACGCCGTATATGTGATACCAAACCAGCGTAAAATTTGGCTTCGCCGGCTTCTGCGGCAATGCTGCATATCGGATCGAGCCCCAGAAGTCCATCAATAAAAGATAACAAGATACAAAAAAAAAAAAAGTTAAAAAGTATGGGCATAAAAGAAAAATGTAAGGATTATTGTTTAACAAGGTAATGGCTCTTGGAAAAAAAGCTATTCCGAAGTCTGGCTGATTTGCTTTTTAAGCTCCTGTAACACCTCCCAGATGGTAACAGGGCAAATATACTATTACTAGCATGAAAAGGATCTTGAATAATACTATAGGCCTTTTGAAGACTATGTCTACTTTGAGATCTTCAATAGGAAGTAGCTGAACACCTATAATGTACTGGGCAGTTTTAACTACCCGTTGCAGGGCTTTACGATCAGAATTAGTACAGTTTCCATACCATACAGTAATGCAATTTGTAAGAATACTCTCAATAGTACAGCGGTAGAAGTTAACCAAAATCTGGGTGGATAATTTAACTTTTTTCAATGATTTTAAAAAATAAAGACGTTGGTGAGCCTTCTTCACTAAAATTGAGGTATTCAGAGACCAGGACAAATCTTCAGAAATATGTATGCCCAAAAATTTAAAACTTGATACTCCAACCACAGTTCCATTTATATAAATGGGCAGATGTAAACGGCGTTTGCATTTCCTATAATCAATGATGATTTCTTTAGTCTTTTTGATATTTAAATCCAGGTTATTATCAACATACCATGTAACCAAGTGCATTATTTCCTCTCGGTAAGCTGACTCGTTATTACTGATCTGGCCTATCACAGTAGTGTCATCAGCAAACTTGATGACGTTATTAGACTCATACTTAGGCAAACAGTCATAAGTAAAGAGGGAATATAACAGTGGGCTCAATACACACCCTTGTGGAACACCGGTATTAAGGGTCAAGGTAGAAGAAATATGGTTACCTATTTTTACTGATTGTGGTCTATTTGTCAAAAAATCCAGTTGCATAGTAAGGTGTTAATGCCCAGATCATGAAATTTAGCAACCAATTTAATAGGGATAACCGTGTTGAATGCAGAGCTGAAATCAATAAACAGCATTCTAACATAGCTGTTACTATGATCTAGATGGGTAAGGGCAAAATGTAGTGCTGAGGAGATAGCATCTTCTGTTGACCTGTTCTGACGGTAAGCGTATTGGTTAGGATCCAATGTAGGTGGTAAGCAAGTTTTGAGATGGGCCATAACCAACCTCTCAAAACATTTCATAATGGCTGAAGTGCAATAGGGCGAAAGTAATTTAGACTCACTGCTGCAGATTGTTTGGGCATAGGAATGATGATGGTTTCCTTAAAACATATGGGGACAATTGTTTGAGCCAAAGACAAGTTAAAAATATCAGTGATTACTGCAGCCAGTGCTCCAGCACAGGATCTTAGCACATGGCCATGAATACCATCAGGACCAGCTGCTTTATGTACATCTAACCTAGAGAGAACAGGATATACTTCAGCAACAGTAAAACTCAGGGGAAGTTCATCTGGTAAAAGCATGGATTTAGTGATTAATTCTTTATTATCACGATCAAAGCGAGCATAAAAATGATTTAGTTCATCCGGAAATGAAACATCATTAATTGTGGGGGCTGCATTTGTGGATCTGTAATCAGTAATAGCCTGTATTCCCCTCCACATGCTTCTAGGGTCAGAATTGTTATATAAATGCTCCTCTATTCGTATTTTCAGATCAAATTTAGCTCTTTTATTTCCTTTTTTTTAGGTTAGATCTTGTTAAACTGTAAGCCTCGGCATTGCCAGATCTAAAAGCAATATTACGAGCTTCCAATAAGAGGCGGACCTCTTTATTCATCCAAGGTTTCTGATTGGGAAAGGTTAGAGCATGACGTTTCGATGCCCTACTGGCATATTTATCAAACGTCCCCAAATCTCAATGTAGCAACATCACCAGCGTAATGCCCCAAAGGAAGTTTAAGATAAAAAGAACTCATGGAAAGATTTTAATGATACATAAAAAGAATTAGGGAGCTATTCCATAAATACAAACAAATATATCACTAACAGCTATAAGACAACATAATAATTGGTATAGTAGCCCACTCTAAAAAACCTTTTCATAAAAAAAAAACAAATAGGGTAATATTAATAGCAGTAACAGCACAGTATAACTTCTGAAAAGGGTCATGTAAAACAGAATTTATGCTTACCTGATAAATTACTTTCTCCAACGGTGTGTCCGGTCCACGGCGTCATCCTTACTTGTGGGATATTCTCTTCCCCAACAGGAAATGGCAAAGAGTCCCAGCAAAGCTGGTCACATGATCCCTCCTAGGCTCCGCCCACCCCAGTCATTCGACCGACGGACAGGAGGAAATATATATAGGAGAAACCATATGATACCGTGGTGACTGTAGTTAGAGAAAATAATTCATCAGACCTGATTAAAAAACCAGGGTGGGCCGTGGACCGGACACACCGTTGGAGAAAGTAATTTATCAGGTAAGCATAAATTCTGTTTTCTCCAACATTGGTGTGTCCGGTCCACGGCGTCATCCTTACTTGTGGGAACCAATACCAAAGCTTTAGGACACGGATGAAGGGAGGGAGCAAATCAGGTCACCTAAATGGAAGGCACCACGGCTTGCAAAACCTTTCTCCCAAAAATAGCCTCCGAAGAAGCAAAAGTATCAAATTTGTAAAATTTGGCAAAAGTGTGCAGTGAAGACCAAGTCGCTGCCTTACATATCTGGTCAACAGAAGCCTCGTTCTTGAAGGCCCATGTGGAAGCCACAGCCCTAGTGGAGTGAGCTGTGATTCTTTCAGGAGGCTGCCGTCCGGCAGTCTCATAAGCCAATCGGATAATGCTTTTAAGCCAAAAGGAAAGAGAGGTAGAAGTCGCTTTTTGACCTCTCCTTTTACCAGAATAAACAACAAACAAGGAAGATGTTTGTCTGAAATCTTTAGTAGCCTGTAAATAGAATTTTAGAGCACGGACTACGTCCAAATTGTGTAACAAACGTTCCTTCTTTGAAACTGGATTCGGACACAAAGAAGGTACAACTATCTCCTGGTTAATATTTTTGTTGGAAACAACTTTCGGAAGAAAACCAGGCTTAGTACGCAAAACCACCTTATCTGCATGGAACACCAGATAGGGCGGAGAACACTGCAGAGCAGATAACTCTGAAACTCTTCTAGCAGAAGAAATTGCAACCAAAAACAAAACTTTCCAAGATAATAACTTAATATCTACGGAATGTAAGGGTTCAAACGGAACCCCTTGAAGAACTGAAAGAACTAGATTTAGACTCCAGGGAGGAGTCAAAGGTCTGTAAACAGGCTTGATTCTAACCAGAGCCTGAACAAAGGCTTGAACATCTGGCACAGCTGCCAGTCTTTTGTGAAGTAAAACAGATAAAGCAGAGATCTGTCCCTTCAGAGAACTTGCAGATAATCCTTTCTCCAAACCTTCTTGTAGAAAGGATAGAATCTTAGGAATTTTTATCTTGTTCCATGGGAATCCTTTAGATTCACACCAACAGATATATTTTTTCCATATTTTATGGTAAATTTTTCTAGTTACAGGCTTTCTAGCCTGAATCAGAGTATCTATTACAGAATCTGAAAACCCACGCTTTGATAAAATCAAGCGTTCAATCTCCAAGCCGTCAGTTGGAGGGAAACCAGATTCGGATGTTCGAATGGACCCTGAACAAGAAGGTCCTGTCTCAAAGGTAGCTTCCATGGTGGAGCCGATGACATACTGACCAGGTCTGCATACCAAGTCCTGCGTGGCCACGCAGGAGCTATCAAGAACACCGAGGCCCTCTCCTGATTGATCCTGGCTACCAGCCTGGGGATGAGAGGAAACGGTGGGAATACATAAGCTAGGTTGAAGGTCCAAGGTGCTACTAGTGCATCTACTAGGGTCGCCTTGGGATCCCTGGATCTGGACCCGTAGCAAGGAACCTTGAAGTTCTGACGAGACGCCATCAGATCGATGTCTGGAATGCCCCATAATTGAGTTATTTGGGCAAAGATTTCCGGATGGAGTTCCCACTCCCCCGGATGGAATGTCTGACGACTCAGAAAATCCGCTTCCCAATTTTCCACTCCTGGGATGTGGATCGCAGACAAGTGGCAGGAGTGATCCTCCGCCCATTGAATTATCTTGGTCACTTCTTTCATCGCCAGGGAAGTACCCTTAAATTAACGGAACCGGAGCCGTTTTTACATTTAACCCCTATACAGTCCCAGAATGAGGCTCTGTCTATAACTAGAAAGGCCCCCATCTGAAAAAGGTGTCCAACACAGTGCCTGCCGTTTTTCTAAACGTTCCCCAAGATTATAATACCAATAATTAGTTAGAATCTGCATAATATGCCTAGTAAAGCAACTGTTTTAGCCCAGAAAAATGTCTACCAGTTTTTAAGCCCTTTTTGAAGCCCTTTATTCTTTTATGTTTAACTAAGAAAATGGCTTACTGGTCCCCATGAGGGGAAATGACAGCCTTCCAGCATTACATGGTCTTGTTAGAAATATGGCTAGTCATACCTTAAGCAGAAAAGTCTGCTAACTGTTTCCCCCAACTGAAGTTACTTCATCTCAACAGTCCTGTGTGGAAACAGCAATTGATTTCAGTTACTGTCTGCTAAAATCATCTTCCTCTTACAAACAGAAATCTTCATCCTTTTCTGTTTCAGAGTAAATAGTACATACCAGCACTATTTTAAAATAACAAACACTTGATAGAAGAATAAAACTACATTTAAACACCAAAAAACTCTTAACCATCTCCGTGGAGATGCTGCCTGTGCAACGGCAAAGAGAATGACTGGGGTGGGCGGAGCCTAGGAGGGATCATGTGACCAGCTTTGCTGGGACTCTTTGCCATTTCCTGTTGGGGAAGAGAATATCCCACAAGTAAGGATGACGCCGTGGACCGGACACACCAATGTTGGAGAAATAAATACAATTATATTATGTTAAAAAGTTAATATAAGAAAATACATTTAAGTTACAAAAAAACAAAAACAAATGCTCATTATATGTATTGCTAGTTGTAACCTATGGTACCTTATTTAACAAAAAATAAATAAATAATTAAATAAACTGTGTTGCCTAAAAGGTTTACAATCTTTGAAGTTAAATCTTCCAGTAAGGTGGGACAGAGAACATACTTTACACATGTTTAAAATGTATCCTATTTCAGTAGCCTCTATCCAACCAGATGCTGTATTGCCTAAGCCGTTAAGAGAGAGACAGAGAGAAAGAGAAAGAAAGAGAGAGAGAGAAAGAAAGAGAGAGAAAGAAAGAGAGAGAAAGAAATTGAGAGAAAGCACATGAAAGAGAGAGTGAGAAAGAGAAAGAGAGAGTGAGTGGGTGAGAGAAGCAACCTATACTTGGGAACAAGTTCCCATTATAAGTTTTGCCTTTGGCAATATCGCCTTCTTTTTAAGGACTTGATGATACAAGATTATCCAGCTTGAAGAGAAATTTTAGTGCAGACTTCATAGGGGCTGAACTCACCGAATGCTAAAAAAAAAAAAGTGCGTAACCCTCTAGCATTCTGAGATCTCTCACAAGATTTTAGACAGGCAGATTTTGAGCAGGGATGGTACTACAATTGGTGCAGCAGTGTCCAAGTGCTGGGGCGGACCATAGCAGCCAGTCTACATTAGGTATGTGCAGAATGTGTACAATCCTAATGCAGAGAAGCCTTTTATTTGTGCAGGTTACAGGTCTATCTTATCTATTAATCTATACACAAAATTATACAGGGCAGCATGCATATTATTAATATTGCTTACTATTGAGTTACCTTTGGGGTGGCCAAAAAATAAATTGCACCAGGACCCTCTGTTGAGTAGGTCCACTATTGTGAAGGACATACAAGCCAAGGGCAATATAGCAGTGCATGACATGAGAGTTTTGTTACACTTATACTTTGTGCTTTGTATTTTATATTACGTTACACTTTAGATTGGGTCCTTTCAGTATTATTAGAATAAGGCTTCACATTTTCTATTTTCTATTCTAATACATTTAGATTTAGATCCAGCAGTTATTTTACAAATTCTGATATTAGGATCATACCTTGTATATTTCTGTGTATCTTTTACAACTTACATCGCACATTGTATTTTCTATATTGTAAAATAAAACACAACTTCAGAAAGTTGGAGGGACAGGGGAGTTCCCTGGGTATGTCTAAAGCTCTCTCACAATTCTTGTGAAATGCTGTAAGCATTTTACACAAGCATGTCTCCCTGATTTATCTTGCCAACTGTATGCAGGTGAAGTTTGCTCAAAATTCAAAATACACATTTAACTGACAGAAAAGTAATATATACTCAACTACTGGCAAAACAAGTTAAATTGTTGTGAAAACAATGAAGTTGAATTTGTATTTGGTGCAAACTAATACTTTATATCAGCCCACGTTGTGTTCTCCAGTTAACTTCTCTTTCCGGTGTGAAATTCTGTATTTCAAAGAGCCTGATTACTTTATATCAAAGTGCAACACACTAAGATCTGGGTTTGCTCTAAAAATAGCTGAATGCCACTGGCAGATGCCATCTTCCCCAGTCGTGACTTCACAAAACCGCAGAATGCACGTCCCTAACAGAAACTGTTTAGGCATAATTTGTAAAATAAAAATCCTAGATACACTGCTGTATACAAAATAAAATACAAAACAGAAATTGCACAGTTTAAAAATAATAAAACTTAATCTGAAGTCTAAAGTAATATAAAATACAAAGCACAAAGTGTAAATGAAGCAGAACTCTCATGTCACGCATTGCTATATTGCACTGGGCTTGTCTCTTCATATACAGAAATGCAGGGATCGTCCCTTGGATAAGTATAGGAAAATCTGCCTTTTTAGAATCTCAAGAAGGTTCTTGCAGTGCTGGAGGATCATTTTATATCATCTCGTCTGAGCGGAGAGCTTTATATCATCAGGCCCTAAGTAAGATCAGTTACCGGATAACAGGCTGAAGATATAGGGTACAATTAATTTAAAACATGTCAAAAGGAAGCATGCATATTTTAAATAAGTCCATATAATGCATCACTAAAACAAGTTATCTTAACTTCGATAACGCAGACTTTGGTTTGATGTCTCACTTCCTTAGTATGAGTTGGCTACCATATGATTCTGTGTAAAGCAATACATTGGTGGCTGTTGGTTGCACTACAAATTACAACAGAAAGCAAAGAGCAGAAGCCACAAAGACACAACACTGAAAATAAAGGTACAAGCAGGAAGTAAAACAGACACATAAACAATCAGCAACAGGATGAAAATAGAGGAAAGATTATAGACCTTGACAGGGACTGGAAGATTTAGCTGAAGGCCTATTTGGTTGCTTTACGCAGACATCCTGATCTTCATGTGAGTTGCTCAGAGCATTCAACTGGTTTACAATTTCTGTAAACAGAAGTTAATCAATATAACTATAAGGAAAATGATTACTGGATGAAAAAGGAGGAAGTGACATCATGCTCCTGGTAGAAAGAGAGACGTGTTAGGATGCAAACAGCTGTTATTACACAAGTTAAAACAAACTATAGCTAAAGACAAGAAAAAATAGCTACATTGGCAGCATCATATATGAAAAGATAAGGCCAAAATGAACAAATATATAGCTATATCTGCAATATACTAGAAAGATGCTCCCAACCAATTGGATACAAAGAACTGTTGTGTATAGTGAACAAATGATTATGAATATAAAAGTCATCATTCTAATGTGTTAGAGCATGTAAATTTAGCACTACTAGCGCTATGTACTTAACCCCTAAATAGGTTAAACACATAGGTAATGTCTTGCTTGGAAGGTGCAAGCATTCAGAGGCAGCAGTCGTTTGTAGCCGCCAGTTGTGGTGGTGTAGGGGATAATATCAGTTAGGGATTTTAGTGTTGTGGCAGTTTAGGTGTTAAGAGCGATGGGCGGTGATTGGCAGTTCATATATATTTTTTTATTTTTTTAAAGTAAATTTGTTTTAGTGCCTTTGCTAGCACAAGCTACTACTAAGCATAAGCACTCACCCATACATTCATTATTTTGATGCCACCATTTTTAAACTGATATGCAGCTCATATGTACAAGTAACTCGTTTTCAGGCATTACAATTTCAATACTAAAAATGCAGCTACTGAAGCATTGGAATTGTATCGGTTTATGGGCTTTCCTTTGATTAGTACTAGTAGCGATGAAGATGTGAGTTGCAAAAGGCTGTTTGTTAGTGTAAGGCAAACTGCTCCAAGTATAAAGAAAACCATGTATTAATGGAGATCTTATACAATCTGAGCAATAACATTTAGGCTTAAAGGGACATGACATTCTTGTATAATTCAGATAGAACTTACAATTTTAAAGATTTTTTTTCAATTTACTTCTGTTATCAAATTTGTTTAATTCTCTTGGTATCCTTTGTTGAAGGAACAAAAATGCATTACTGGAAGATAGCTTAACACATCAGGTGAGCCAAGAGGCCTATATGTGCAGCTACCAATCAGCAGCTACCTCCTGGCAGTGCATTGCTGCACCTGAGCCTACCAAGGTATGCTTTTCAACAAAGGATAACAAGAGAATGAAGCAAATTAAATAATAGAAATAAAATGGCACGCTCTATCTGAATAATTAAAGAAAATTTGGGGGTTTTAGGTCACTTTAATATTGATAAAAGTATAAGCTCACAATATCACAGCCACATGCACAAATATCACTGATGCAATAAAAACATTACCAGATGTTGCAATGTGCATGAAAAATCAGGCACTGACAGCATGGATCACGCTATATTAAAACATATCTGTTTATGGTCTACACAAAGAGTCAACAGCATCATGTTTACCCTGCATGTCTAGACTCGATAGCATTAAGGGCTAATGTGTTTATATTCTCAGGATGAAACTCAACCATATCATGCGGCTAAATAAAACTTGTAGTCACCAGTTCTCAAACTCATTAAGGTCATTTATTTTAATTTGCAAATAGGAAATAAACAATGCTTGTTTCTATTTTTGCTGGTCACTTCACTGTGACAATAGATCTGTGTGAACACAAATGACTGAGTTTAAATGGCTACTAAAGTCTGGGGAAACATTTTTACATATTCCAATAAATCATTTTATACTTCAAGATAAATGTAATTATATTCTAATCAGTTAAAAAAAAATGGCCACTCCAAATAGCTCCAAGTACATATTACCCTCTGATTTCCAGAGAAAATACTAGCAACTCCAAAAATTGCAAAAATAACAACCAGCCATTTGCCAATTCTTGCCACCAAAGCACAAAAAGCAATCAAAGGATTTAAACGTTATACTGTGCTGCAGAGATTAAATGTCAGGAAAACTGTTTTTATTTAGACACTATAGTTGTGCTTCTAGAATGTGTTGTGTTTTTTCAGAACGTAAATCTTCAGCTCTTCCATAGCAAGGAAAACCCTTTATGCTTTTAAAAGCGCCAGGGTCGAGTATATAAATATTTCAAAGACACTACAGCAAAATACAGACTTCATTGTGGAAATTAATAGCATTTTAATGGTATTTCATTCAGCAGCTGGAATGTTAATCCGACTTTGGCCAAATTCCAGGATAGGTCAAATAATCCTGTCTACTCATGCCCCACCTGTAAACAAAATAGATATATCTGCTTCTGCTAGCACAGATACAAAGGTGAATACCGTACAAAGCCCGATCCTTGCAGTGAAACCAAAGTACCAAATAGGCTAACTGTATTTATTGATATGTAATGTCTAAATCAAAAGTTAATTTAGGTTTGTAAAATATATTTGGTGGGATTTATGCTGAATATAATCTCTCTGTACCCCTAAATAAACAAAGTTTTTAAATATTTCTAACACATAAATCTACTTATTAATATACAATTCTAAATCACTGCATTATCCTAATATAAAACCTTACAAATAGACAATATTACATTTTAAGTGTAATCTTTCATTTGAAATATTTATTATTTCAGAAGGAAAAAAATATATATATTTTGACATTATCATCAAAATGAGTGGAAGTTTTTATGACACCTTACCTATCTACATATTTATCTATGTATGTGTCTATCTAGTGTGTATTTATCTGTGTAGGTATCTGTGTGTCTGTCTATATATCTATCTACATATTTATCTGTGTCTGTCTATCTACATATGTATCTAATGTGTATCTATCTAGCTACATACTGTATGTATCTGATGTGTATCTATCTAGCTACATACTGTATGTATCTAATGTGTATCTATCTAGCTACATACTGTACGTATCTAATGTGTATCTATCTAGCTACATATGTATCTAATGTGTATCTATCTAGCTACATACTGTACGTATCTAATGTGTATCTATCTAGCTACATATGTATCTAATGTGTATCTATCTAGCTACATACTGTATGCATCTAATGTGTATCTATCTAGCTACATACTGTATGTATCTAATGTGTATCTATCTAGCTACATATGTATCTAATGTGTATCTATCTAGCTACATATGTATCTAATGTGTATCTATCTAGCTACATATGCATCTAATGTGTATCTAATGTGTATCTATCTAGATACATACTGTATGTATCTAATGTGTATCTATCTAGCTACATATGTATTTAATGTGTATCTATCTAGATATGTACCTATCTAATGTGTATCTATCTACATATGTATCTATGAAATTATATTTTGCTTGCTACAGCAACCATTTTACAATTAAAGGTGTTTTTATGTACCACAATGTGTAGAAATTGCATCTTTCCTTATGGATGTTGAAATGTCTGCAGAGAAACCAAATACTTTATTTTGTTCTTTATTACAAATAAATTATTTAGTGAATATAGAGAGGTGTAAAAGATACTTTTGCATTAATATAATTCTGGAGATCTGGGAACATTCTTAGACCACTTTGCCTTCAGTTTTAAAAATTAAGATGTTACCAGAACTTCCAATAGCACCAAAGGCCAAGAATACATTTTTCTTTTTTTTGGGTGTTATTTCTGTTTCTTGGTCAGGGATATCCTACCTCTGGCCCATGCTGCGCTCCAGTCTTTATGTCCCCAAGCTTGATATGGTATAATATTTGTATGTGAGATAAAGATTTTGCAGCCGTTTCACAGGGACTGTAGACCTATGTATAAACGCAGCTGAAAGCCGTATTACATTACAGCAGCGTGGTCTCATCTGAAAAGGCTGAATGCTGCTGCCTATGTTTTCTCACATTCCTTATATGAACAGACCTGTAATTCTAGCAGTGTTTTCCTCTTGATTGATTCTGTTCTCTTCATCTTCATCATTATCTTCTTCAAAATCATCAAGGTTTCCGATATCAGCTTGCTTCATGCTCATCAAGCTTGCAAGGCTTTGCATATCCTCATCTCTATTAAGAAAACAGAAATGATAAATTCCCTTCCAAAAAAGAAGCAGGAAACAGCACATGAAATACAACAACTGATAGCACATAAGCTATTTATAGTTTAGTTTCTTAAAGGGATATGAAACCCAGAAAAATCTCTTTTGTGATTCAGACAGAGCATATAATTTTAAATAGTTTTTTTCAGTTTTCTTCTATCATCAGATTTCCTTTGTTCCCATGATATTCTGTGTTAAAGGGACACTGAACCCACCTTTTTTTCTTTCATGATTAAAATAGAGCATGCAATTTTAAAGTGAATGTCAATTTTGATGCTAAAGTGCCCGTTTTTTTTAAAATTCGATCAAAAAAAGGGGCACTTTAATTCATCAAAATTTACATTTCACTCCTGTTGAGAATTTTTTTTTTCCCTTTTAATCTTCACAGCAGCTCCAGCATCCTCCACCTATCGCAAAGCATCTTCCTGGGTCTACAATGAGGAATCCGGCTTCCTCCAATCAGCGCGTTGAATCAGACACCAATTCCCCTGGGGGGGGGGGGGGGAAAGCCGTGATTGGAGGATGACCTATCCATCATTTCTGACATCAGAAATGGCTTGCAACGACCGGAGGAAGCTGGAGCTGCTGTGAAGATTAAAAGGTAAGTTTTTTTCACAACAGGAGTGAAATGTAAATTTTGATGAATTAAAGTGCCCCTGTTTTTATTCAAATTTTTAAAAACCGGGCACTTTAGCATCAAAATTGACATTCACTTTAAGCAACTTTCTAATTTACTCCTATTATCAAATGTTCTTCATCCTCTTGGTATCTTTATTTGAAAAGCAAGAATGTAAGGTTAGATGCCGGCCCATTTTTGGTGAACAACCTGGGTTGTTCTTGCCGATTAGTGGATAAAATTACCCACCAATAAGCAAGTGCTTTCCATGGTACTGAATTTTTTTTTTTTTACCAAAAATTGTCTGGCCCCTTAGCTTAGATGCCTTCTTTTTCAGATAAAGATAGCAAAAGAACGAAAAAAATTGATAACAGGAGTAAATTAGGAAGTTGCTTAAAATTGCATGATCTATCTGAAATTTTGGGTTCAGTGTCCCTTTAAAGAGATACCTAGGTAGGCATCTGGATCACTACATGGCAGGAGATTGTGCTGCCATCTAGTGCTCTTGCAAATGAATAACATGCTTGCAAAACTGCTGCTGTATAATGACCCAGAAATGGGCCGGCCACTAAGCATTCATACTTGATTTTCAACAAAAGATACCAGGAGAACAAAGAAAAATTGATAATATTTAAGGTCTGTCTTACATGTGTGTGTGTGTGTTGAGCTAATAGATATTAATACCAAGTGCCTTCATGGAGTATCAAGAACAGAGTCAGACAAAGAGGAGAAAAAAAATAGGATAGAGGATTCTCCCTAAACATATGTATAACTAAGTAGCCCAGGCTTATGCTACAACAAAACAGTTGTGTCAGGATGAATCTTCAGATGAGTAAAAGTAATGATAAAACTGCTATCTAAAGTTAATTGATCTTTCGCAGTTTGCTGCATATGTTTTTATCATTTGTTAGGCAAGTTGTAAGATGTACCATTTAGAACTACTTAAGGGTATTGCTTACTATCTGTTGTTCAAAGTAGATAACTTAAATTTGAGGTATGATGTTTGCTACATTTGTTTTTAACATGTGTGTCTTTAATATATTACTTGCTGCATGTGTTTTCATTATCTGTTAGGTATTATGAATGTTGATTTCTAATGTAAATATACAAGCACCTTTATAGTTTGCAGTATTGGCCTCTACTATATGTTGGACATTGTGTGCACAACTTTGGTGTATTAGGAAAAATGGGTGTAAATACAGCTTTAAGATGAGCAAATAAATATCATCATCACACCGACAGCAGTATTGAGTTTGAGAAAGGCTGCGCACACCTGAAACGCGTTACTCTTTTACTGGACCATTTGGGCTTCCGTAGCCCTATTGAACTGACTGCCGCAACATTTCTCTGAGTTGTTTGATCGGATCCCTCCAGGAAGGTATAGGACTGCTCAGGAGTTGCCGCCCGGACTGATAAACACAGGGGATCATCATTGGCTTCCGGTGTAAGTATTAGTAAACACCTTGCCAAACTGAACTTGTTTTGTGTTTGTAAAAGGATCTTTCTTGTCCTTTCTTCTCGCCTCCATTCTGCAGCTTTGCCAACTCTGCAACCTTTGGAAAATAGGAAATCGCTAACCTTGCTAACATCGCTTGTGTTTGCCAAACACGCTTCTCTTTTGCTTCACTAATACGGCTTGCTTCATATGCTTTAACATACAATCTTTCATTGGAGCCATATTGTTTTATCTCAACCAAAAACATTTTCACTGGTTTTGTTTTAATGTTTTTTGCCTTTTAATGTTCTTTGCCTTAAGATTTTTTAGAAATTATCTGCCTGTTATGTCAATTTGAATGTACCATTTATTCATGCTTGTATTTTATTTTTGTTTGGAAACAAGTTTTATTGTATTGTATTAAATATATTTTATATATAATATTTAGTTGTACTCACTAAGGATCATTTAGTTACTAGTATACTACACACATTAAGCTATCCTTGGATAGCGCAGCTAAATAATTTATCACTTGACCACAAATTATTGTAGTCAGTGTGGTTACTCTAGTTCATATCATTTTATTAAGGAGTTGGGGATTCCTTATATTCACTTTTAGCTGCTTTGTGTGAATACTCGCAGCGCAGAGGCTTTTATCAAATACTTCCTGAATCTTCAGATGAAACTAATTTTAGAAAAAAATGATTAATCTGTAAGTATAATTAGGTTTTCTGTCATGTATAAGTCTCATAAGCAACCCATAGGAAGGCATATGTATGTAGGGACACCATGCTTAGGTCGGCAAGACTACTTTTCAGGTCTTGATTGAAAGAATCCAGTGGATGTTTGCAAGAAATATCAGTTGGCTGCCTTGCATAACTGTTCAACCAAAAGTTTACTGTACCTAGTGCATGATGTTAAGTGGAATTATCTTTGACATCAAAAATTGGAGCCTTCTTCATGAGCTCACAGGCCACCAAGTGAATCCAACAGACCAATATAGATATTCAAATAATACTTAAAGGGACAATGAAATAAGCCAAGTAGCTGATAATAGTTTATTCTATTAAAAGCTCTTGCAGAAACACCCTTTACAATGGGCTGGGCTTTCTCTTTACCATACCCACTGGGAGGTTGCTTACGGATGATGCATCTTGTTTTCAAAGATTTGCTATAGTCAATACTGTTTTTTTCAGAATAGATGGTGTTTTTCAGCAGACAAAATAAGGTATTTCAAATGACAAAATAAAAGGTAAAGGAGCAACTTGTCAATAAAGCAGTGCCTATTTGTCTCTCTGTGCATTAGGAAAGGACTAAGGAGTAATAGCTTCTTAAGGAAGATAAGGATGGATTATTTTCAGGCTGGAACAACAAGGACAGTTTGTGCTCATTTTGTTGGATCGTCTGATCACACGAAAAAGGAAGAAAGATTTAAGCCAGATTGAACAGCCAATCCACTGCAAATGCTAGAGTGTTTTTAGAGTGTCTTTTCACAAGGCACTTGGTTGCCTCACAAGTTTACATTGTTGCCAACAGATTAATTTATGATATTATAAATATCTGACGGTGGCCTTTCGTACAGTTAGACTATTTTTGTTGCCAAATTAATTCTTGTGCAACAGCAAGATGCTAAAATCTGGATTTGCATCTCTAATCTCTGGAACATTTCCAGAAACCTGTTTAGTCTCCTGCTGAAGCCTGGATGTTCATTTCTCAGAACCCCCTCCCCCCATGATGCTAGACTGCATCCATATTTGAAGCTGAATCAAAGAAAACCAGGCCGGCTGAAGATTTAATTCTAGAATGTTAGTAAAAACTATTTGATGAGAACAAACTTTGAGCTCAGGGATGTATCCATATCACAATATAACCCAACATATGCAAGTGGGCAAAAAAATGAATCCAACTATATTGTTGCCCAGAAATCAGAAGTAACAAGGAAGAGGCCAGGCAAAAATCGTAATCCAGAAGTCAGAATAATATTAAACTACAAGGAGGGGTGATAAATCAGGATAAAAAAAAAAAAAAGTGATTCAGGGATTCATATAGCTCCTCATTAAATGCAACCTCAGAGTACAAGAGGAACCAGGGTGATGAGGAAGAGCTTAATGGAACAGGTGTATTAATCATGGAGCATGTACATTAGAGACAGGTCCACAGAAACACTTTTCAGGACCATAACCCTTCCATTTAAACAAACATTGTAGACATCATCATGTCCAGTTGTTTCTAGACCAAATGCGGATCAAACCATTCTCATTTGGAATAAAAGAGAGGTTGAAATAAAAGAGGTACAAGTGAAAATATAAAAGATTATATAGGACTGTTCAAAAACCTCTCATTTCCAAATACAGTTAATGTAACAGTTTCCTCTAATAGAACAGCATCCTGCCCTGAGTAGAACCAGGCTTAAAGAGATAGTAAGCAACTTTTAATAACAAGACATTTCTGTTCCCTTTTGATAAAATAATACACCAGCCAAGTCTAAACATTTAAAATAAAAAAAAACTTAAATTTTGCTTACCTGATAATTCTTTTCTTCAGATGGAAAGAGTGCACAGCTGCATTCATTACTTGTGGAAAATAAGAACCTGGCCACTAGGAGGAGGCAAAGACACCCCAGCCAAAGGCTAAAATACTCCTCCCACTTCCCTCATCCCCCAGTCATTCTGCCGAGTAACAAGGAACAGTAGAAGAAATACCAGGGTGAAAAGGTGCCAGAAAAATAAAAAATAAGAGATGCCCCACAGGAAAAAATACGGGTGGGGAGCTGTGGACTCTTTCCATTTGAAGAAAAGAAAATTATCAGGTAAGCATAATTTAAGTTTTTCTTCATAAATGGAAAGAGTCCACAGCTGCATTCATTACTTGTGGGAAAATACCCAAGCTATAGAGGACACTGAATGCAAAAACGGGAGGGTACATTAGCCAGCCCATTCTGAGGGCACCAGGCCTGAAAACCACAAGCCAATCAAACCCTGTTTCATCGGAGCCGGGCAAAAAAACTAAAAGGAAAAGACCCCAAGGACACAGACCCGCAGGTAGTCCGAAAGTCTAGAGACCGCAAGCAGACTTACTGAGCCAACATTCCTCCAGGAGAACCATCGCCCTGCAGTCGGTCCCCACACAACCCTTACTAGTACAGTACCAAAATCCCGAAAGGTGAGAGAACAAGGGTAAGCCAAAGGGATACCCAAAAGGTACAGCAAAATCCATAAAGGAAAGACCCCCTTCACATGAAAAACAATCCACAGAGACTCGAATGGATCCTGAGAACAAGGGGAGACGACGCCCAACCCACAAAGAGCAACCGGGCATCATCAAGGAGAAGAAACATCTCCCAAACATTGTGCAACAGCACCGAAAAGACAGCTGAAGACAAAGTCCTCAAAACGTCAGAACTCAGAGACTGAGCAAACAGAAAATTGCAAGCAGCAAACTCAGAAAATAAACATCTGAGTTTAGTAACACGCTGCCATCCGTAGGAAGACACGGAGAAAACACTATCCATAAGGAAGAAGCATCCCAAGACCAAAATTGACCAACCTTCAAGACAGAGGACACTCTCCAGGCAATCCAGGCCGCCAAGCCTACTCACAGATCTCAAAGGGGGAGAGGCACAGAACCTCTAAAAAAGAAGGTCCACAGATGCCCCCAAGACCTGAAGATGAACAACAGATCTCAGATCCTACACCTAGCCGGACCAGCCCAGCAATGGTAGATCGAAAAGTAAGGGAACCGAAAACTATCCCAAAGACCAGCCCCCAAAAGGGTGGAAGAATGGACACAACCACTTCAACCTAGAGACAAATGAGCAGGCTTTAGACCCAAGGAGATCTAGCAAGGCCACCCAAATAAGTCTCAATGCGGAGCCAACAGCTCCCCAAATGGAAAGGAACAACTCAAAGAGCAAACCAATCCCCGAACCAGAAAAAACATAATTTATGCTTACCTGATAAATTCCTTTCTTCTGTTGTGTGATCAGTCCACGGGTCATCATTACTTCTGGGATATTATCTGCTCCCCTACAGGAAGTGCAAGAGGATTCACCCAGCAGAGTTGCTATATAGCTCCTCCCCTCTACGTCACCTCCAGTCATTCGACCAAAGACCAACGAGAAAGGAGAAGCCAAGGGTGTAGTGGTGACTGAATTATAATTTAAAAAATATTTACCTGCCTTAAAAAACAGGGCGGGCCGTGGACTGATCACACAACAGAAGAAAGGAATTTATCAGGTAAGCATAAATTATGTTTTCTTCTGTTATGTGTGATCAGTCCACGGGTCATCATTACTTCTGGGATACCAATACCAAAGCAAAAGTACACGGATGACGGGAGGGATAGGCAGGCTCATTATACAGAAGGAACCACTGCCTGAAGAACCTTTCTCCCAAAAATAGCCTCCGAAGAAGCAAAAGTGTCAAATTTGTAAAATTTGGAAAAAGTATGAAGCGAAGACCAAGTTGCAGCCTTGCAAATCTGTTCAACAGAGGCCTCATTCTTAAAGGCCCAAGTGGAAGCCACAGCTCTAGTGGAATGAGCTGTAATTCTTTCAGGAGGCTGCTGTCCAGCAGTCTCATAGGCTAAACGTATTATGCTACGAAGCCAAAAAGAGAGAGAGGTAGCAGAAGCTTTTTGACCTCTCCTCTGCCCAGAATAAACGACAAACAGGGAAGAAGTTTGGCGAAAATCTTTAGTTGCCTGCAAGTAGAACTTGAGGGCACGAACTACATCCAGATTGTGTAGAAGACGTTCCTTCTTAGAAGAAGGATTTGGACACAAGGATGGAACAACAATCTCTTGATTGATATTCCTGTTAGAGACAACCTTAGGTAAGAAACCAGGTTTAGTACGCAGAACTACCTTGTCTGAGTGAAAGATCAGATAAGGAGAATCACAATGTAGGGCTGATAACTCAGAGACTCTTCGAGCCGAGGAAATAGCCATTAAAAATAGAACTTTCCAAGATAACAATTTTATATCAATGGAATGAAGGGGTTCAAACGGAACACCCTGTAAAACGTTAAGAACTAAGTTTAAACTCCATGGCGGAGCAACAGCTTTAAACACAGGCTTGATCCTAGCTAAAGCCTGACAAAAGGCCTGGATGTCTGAATTTTCTGACAGACGCCTGTGTAACAAGATGGACAGAGCTGAGATCTGTCCCTTTAATGAGCTAGCCGATAAACCCTTTTCTAAACCTTCTTGTAGAAAAGACAATATCCTAGGAATCCTAACCTTACTCCAGGAGTAATCTTTGGATTCACACCAGTATAGGTATTTACGCCATATTTTATGGTAAATCTTTCTGGTAACAGGCTTCCTAGCCTGTATCAGGGTATCAATAACCGACTCAGAAAAACCACGTTTTGATAAAATCAAGCGTTCAATTTCCAAGCAGTCAGCTTCAGAGAAGCTAGACTTTGATGTTTGAATGGACCCTGAATCAGAAGGTCCTGTCTTAGAGGTAGAGACCAAGGCGGACAGGATGACATGTCCACTAGATCTGCATACCAAGTCCTGCGCGGCCATGCAGGCGCTATTAGAATCACTGATGCTGTCTCCTGTTTGATCTTGGCAATCAATCGAGGAAGCAGCGGGAAGGGTGGAAACACATAAGCCATCCTGAAGTTCCAAGGTGCTGTCAAAGCATCTATCAGAACCGCTCCCGGATCCCTGGATCTGGATCCGTAGCGAGGAAGTTTGGCGTTCTGGCGAGACGCCATGAGATCTATCTCTGGTTTGCCCCAACGTCGAAGTATTTGGGCAAAGACCTCCGGATGAAGTTCCCACTCCCCCGGATGAAGAGTCTGACGACTCAAGAAATCCGCCTCCCAGTTCTCCACTCCCGGGATGTGGATTGCTGACAGGTGGCAAGAGTGAGACTCTGCCCAGCGAATTATCTTTGATACTTCTATCATTGCTAGGGAGCTTCTTGTCCCTCCCTGATGGTTGATGTAAGCCACAGTCGTGATGTTGTCCGACTGAAACCTGATGAACCCCCGAGTCTTTAACTGGGGCCAAGCTAGAAGGGCATTGAGAACTGCTCTCAATTCCAGAATGTTTATTGGCAGGAGACTTTCCTCCTGACTCCATAGTCCCTGAGCCTTCAGAGAATTCCAGACAGCGCCCCAACCTAGAAGGCTGGCGTCTGTTGTTACAATTGTCCAGTCCGGCCTGCTGAACGGCATCCCCCTGGACAGATGTGGCCGAGAAAGCCACCATAGAAGAGAGTTTCTGGTCTCTTGATCCAGATTCAGAGTGGGGGACAAATCTGAGTAATCCCCATTCCACTGACTCAGCATGCACAATTGCAGCGGTCTGAGATGTAGGCGTGCAAAGGGAACTATGTCCATTGCTGCTACCATTAAGCCGATCACCTCCATGCATTGAGCTACTGACGGGAGTTGAATGGAATGAAGGACACGGCATGCATTTAGAAGCTTTGTTAATCTGTCTTCTGTCAGATAAATCTTCATTTCTACAGAATCTATAAGAGTCCCCAAGAATGGAACTCTTGTGAGAGGCAAGAGAGAACTCTTCTTTTCGTTCACTTTCCATCCATGCGACCTTAGAAATGCCAGAACTAACTCTGTATGAGACTTGGCAGTTTGAAAGCTTGAAGCTTGTATCAGAATGTCGTCTAGGTACGGAGCTACCGAAATTCCTCGCGGTCTCAGAACCGCTAGAAGGGCACCCAGAACCTTTGTGAAGATTCTTGGAGCCGTAGCCAATCCGAATGGAAGGGCTACAAACTGGTAATGCCTGTCTAAGAAGGCAAACCTTAGATACCGGTAATGATCTTTGTGAATCGGTATGTGAAGGTAAGCATCCTTTAAATCCACTGTGGTCATGTACTGACCCTTTTGGATCATGGGTAAGATTGTCCGAATAGTTTCCATTTTGAACGATGGAACTCTTAGGAATTTGTTTAGGATCTTTAAATCCAAGATTGGCCTGAAAGTTCCCTCTTTTTTGGGAACCACAAACAGGTTTGAGTAAAACCCTTGTCCTTGTTCCGACCGCGGAACCGGATGGATCACTCCCATTAATAATAGATCTTGTACACAGCGTAGAAACGAGTCTTTCTTTATTTGGTTTGTTGACAACCTTGACAGATGAAATCTCCCTCTTGGGGGAGATAATTTGAAGTCTAGAAGGTATCCCTGAGATATGATCTCTAGCGCCCAGGGATCCTGGACATCTCTTGCCCAAGCCTGGGCGAAGAGAGAGAGTCTGCCCCCCACTAGATCCGGTCCCGGATCGGGGGCCCTCGGTTCATGCTGTCTTAGGGGCAGCAGCAGGTTTTCTGGCCTGCTTGCCCTTATTCCAGGACTGGTTAGGTTTCCAGCCTTGTCTGTAACGAGCAACAGCTCCTTCCTGTTTTGGTGCAGTGGAAGTTGATGCTGCACCTGCTTTGAAATTCCGAAAGGGACGAAAATTAGACTGTCTAGCCTTAGCTTTGGCTTTGTCTTGAGGCAGAGCGTGGCCCTTACCTCCTGTAATGTCAGCGATAATCTCTTTCAAACCGGGCCCAAATAAAGTTTGCCCCTTGAAAGGTATATTAAGTAATTTGGACTTAGAAGTTACATCAGCCGACCAGGATTTTAGCCACAGCGCCCTACGTGCCTGAATGGCGAATCCTGAATTCTTAGCCGTAAGTTTGGTTAAATGTACTACGGCCTCCGAAATGAATGAATTAGCTAGTTTAAGGACTCTAAGCCTGTCCGTAATGTCGTCCAGCGTAGCGGAACTAAGGTTCTCTTCCAGAGACTCAATCCAAAATGCTGCCGCAGCCGTAATCGGCGCGATGCATGCAAGGGGTTGCAATATAAAACCTTGTTGAACAAACATTTTCTTAAGGTAACCCTCTAATTTTTTATCCATAGGATCTGAAAAAGCACAGCTATCCTCCACCGGGATAGTGGTGCGCTTAGCTAAAGTAGAAACTGCTCCCTCCACCTTAGGGACCGTTTGCCATAAGTCCCGTGTGGTGGCGTCTATTGGAAACATCTTCCTAAATATTGGAGGGGGTGAGAACGGCACACCGGGTCTATCCCACTCCTTAGTAACAATTTCAGTTAATCTCTTAGGTATAGGAAAAACGTCAGTACTCGCCGGTACCCGCAAAGTATTTATCCAACCTACACATTTTCTCTGGTATTGCAACAGTGTTACAATCGTTAAGAGCCGCTAAGACCTCCCCTAGTAATACACAGAGGTTTTCCAATTTAAATTTAAAATTTGAAATATCTGAATCCAATCTGCTTGGATCAGAACCGTCACCTACAGAATGAAGCTCTCCGTCCTCATGCTCTGCAAGCTGTGACGCAGTATCAGACATGGCCCTAGAATTATCAGCGCACTCTGTTCTCACCCCAGAGTGATCACGCTTGCCTCTTAGTTCTGGTAATTTAGCCAAAACTTCAGTCATAACAGTAGCCATATCTTGTAATGTTATCTGTAATGGCTGCCCAGATGTACTAGGCGCCATAATATCACGCACCTCCCGGGCGGGAGACGCAGGTACTGACACGTGAGGCGAGTTAGACGGCATAACTCTCCCCTCGCTGTTTGGTGAAATTTGTTCAATTTGTACAGATTGGCTTTTATTTAAAGTAGCATCAATACAGTTAGTACATAAATTTCTATTGGGCTCCACCTTGGCATTGGAACAAATGACACAGGTATCTTCCTCTGAATCAGACATGCTTAACACACTAGCAATAAACATGCAACTTGGTTACAATCTTAGTTAACAAAAACGTACTGTGCCTCAAAGAAGCACTAAACGATTAAATGACAGTTGAAATAATGAACTGAAAAACAGTTATAGCATCACTCTTTAAAAACAACACAACTTGTTAGCAAAGGTTTGTTCCCATTAGTAAAGTAACACTAATTAAATTTTAAACATAAAAATCATAGAGCAACGTTTTAAAACACAGTCACTACATAAGTCTCACAGCTCTGCTGAGAGAAACTACCTCCCTTCAAAGAAGTTTGAAGACCCCTGAGTTCTGTTAGAGATGAACCGGATCATGCAGAAAATACAAGAGTAACTGACTGGAAATTTTTGATGCGTAGCAAAGAGCGCCAAAAACGGCCCCTCCCCCTCACACACAGCAGTGAGAGAGAAACGAAACTGTCATAATCAAAACAAGTAAACTGCCAAGTGGAAAAATAATGCCCAAATATTTATTCACTCAGTACCTCAGAAATGCAAACGATTCTACATTCCAGCAAAAACGTTTAACATGAATTAAATACCTATTAAAAGGTTTAATGTATTTTTACAGAGTAATTCCGGTGAAATACCATCCCCAGAATACTGAAGTGTAGAGTATACATACATGTCATTATAACGGTATGGCAGGATTTTCTCATCAATTCCATTCAGAAAATAAAAACTGCTACATACCTCAATGCAGATTCAACTGCCCGCTGTCCCCTGATCTGAAGCTTTTACCTCCCTCAGATGGCCGAGAAACAGCAATATGATCTTAACTACTCCGGTTAAAATCATAAGAAAAACTCTGGTAGATTCTTCTTCAAACTCTGCCAGAGAAGTAATAACACGCTCCGGTGCTATTGTAAAATAACAAACTTTTGATTGAAGTTATAAAAACTAAGTATAATCACCATAGTCCTCTCACACCTCCTATCTAGTCTTTGGGTGCAAGAGAATGACTGGAGGTGACGTAGAGGGGAGGAGCTATATAGCAACTCTGCTGGGTGAATCCTCTTGCACTTCCTGTAGGGGAGCAGATAATATCCCAGAAGTAATGATGACCCGTGGACTGATCACACATAACAGAAGAAACATCTGTTTCAACCTCCCGAGCACAGGAGAGGCCCCTAAAAAGGAACCACACCCCCGTAAGGAGGACAACGAGCCCCCTAAAGAGGAGAGCGTTGATAAACACCTGCCCATAAGACAGGAAGTCACAGGAAGAAACGAGAGGACACAAGGCTACGTCACTGACGAACACGGAAGAACCCCTTAAAACACCGTCGTGCTAGCACACATAACAGGCGCAAAAGTGACAGTTGAGCAACCGCAACCTTCCGTTTGTTAGGCAGGAAAGCTCCATCAGTTCACGTTAGTTGGCTGTCCCAAGGGAACCGTATCGTCTGGCACAAGAAAAGCCCAATGAGACTCGGCTCTCAATAAGTCTGGCCAAGTTATAAAACAACAGCCAGAACAAGGGCAAAGCCCAGGTACCGCGGAAACTGGAACCCCCAGGCCAGTCCTAGTTCTGGTAACATCCCACAGCGGGATCCAAAGAGAAAATGCAGAGTAAAACCCTCGACAACCGGAAGATCAGGACAAGAAACCTGGGCCCCACAAATGTTTAGATTGAACAATCTTCCAGGCACATAAATCCCTCGTCTGATATCAAAATACAGACCACCCAGGGAAAAATAAAGAATAACCCGGATAACAAGAGCAAGAAGCCCTTGCAAGTCCCAACCCAAAAGGAAGTGACCACCTTGCAGGAGTCCAACACTCCAAAGAGCCAGGGCCATAAAAGTACACTAGAGCTAACAGACGTCCAAGAATCATTACCATGATTGTGCTTGAAAGAGCGGCTAATCCCCCTAAGGGACACAAGGCGCTGCTCAATTTATAAACCTCGAACAGAGAAAAGGCTGAGTAGACCTCACCAGGGATATAGTAACCCTCGGTTTGCTACAGTACAGAGTAGCCACAGAGCATTAGTATGCTGAGCAAGCTGTCCATCTAGCCACGAGCTCCAGAACAAGGGGAATAGTGAGGACAAGTCACCCGAACAGAGCAACATCAAGCCTCCACATCACCTCAGATTCGAAGTCAGAGGACAATAAAACATGGGATTTGAATACCACCTGGATAGCAATACCTGAACCATATGAGTGGAAAACCACTAGGACCTCTTCGCGAGATAGAAGATCTGAACCCAAGCAGGACCAGCCTGCAACCCGGGTTATACCTGCCAAGCTGGCTAAATCCGCCCTCAGAGAGGGAGGAAGAAAAAAAACAGACAAACATGGGACTAACGTGTCCCTAACAACTTCCGTAGAAGCAAACAGAGAGTATCGATTCCAGAGAAAGTTCCCGTAGGAAACATAGTATGAAAAAGAAAATAAAATTCATCCTAACTGGATAAAACAAAATAACAGGCAACCCGAGGGTTAACGACCAAGAAGAACAGAAAGATTCGCAGGACCAGCCTAACGGAAACCCTGTTCTTCCAACAAAACTAGGAAGGATCTCAATAACAAGACTTAAAGGAGATTACTTCATCCCCCCCATGTCTAACGAGGTGAGCCATTCGAAGGAGGAGACTGATAAATCCCATAACCGAGAAGGATAGGGTCCCCAAACAGCTCAAAAACGTGTCTGAGTAGAACACGAAGGTCAGTCAGCCTGTAGCGAAAGGCACAACACTCAGGAACAGTTACACCCACAGGGAACTGCACATACCCTCCTGTGGCCGAGAGACCAGGGGCAATCAGGCAAGAACACAATTGCAAACAAACATCTGGACTTTGTAGACGCGAAAACGCCAAAAGCATGTTAAAGCGAAAACGTGCCACAACCTCCGGGGGGGAACAATCCACCCTTCGAGGAGGAAAAAACATAACTTGGGTTACCCGCATGTGTAGTAGTAGGGAGCGGTAGGGAACTAGCCTCCCGGAGGCAGGGCCCTCCGAGGCGGATGGCTCAGCAGTCCCTTGAATCCCGAGCCAGAGGAACAAGGTGCTCTAGAACGGCCTAAAGAACATAACTGACTGACCTGAGTCAATGGGGCCAATTTGCATTCGTCACAGGATGAAGAATCTGAATCAGAAAGTTGAACAATCTCAACTCAGTATACTCCATAACTGGATAAAAAAATTGACTAAAAATAAAACAATTTAAACGGCACCTGACACCCACATTGGCTGGCGCACTCACCAACTCCTATGAACCAGACACCAGCAAACTAGAATTCTCCATTGCCACACAGTCTGGAATGCGGAAATGGACAACCAGAACGTAAACCCGCCCGGTCACAAGGTGAACCGTAAAGTCCAAAAAAGCACCGTAAGGTTGCGTCACTTCGAAAGGCTGTTATGTTCCAAAAAGCCACGAGCTCAGTTAACATTACACATAAGCAGATTGAATCACATAAATATGATTAAAAACCCCCCTGTTCAATAATCCCCCTCAGGAGATATTAACCCTTGATTTCAAGATACTAAAGGAGTCCCACTGAGTACAATCATAAAAAAGTAAAATGAAACTATCTTACTGGAATCTATGCAGTGGAACAGGAACGCGGCCCTTCAAGTATGACGGATAGTAGCCTCGTCTCCGCCATGGAGTTGAGAGAAAAAAGCAGGCACCGAAGCGAAGTTCGACAACGCCGATTGCTTGTGGAGCTATTAAAATGAGTCGGGATGGTTTCGCAGAAAGACTTTTCCTGACAGGATTACTTAAAACTCCAGTCCCATGTCGAAGAGTACTATGTACTACCCTCCATAAGAGACAAAAAACAACTTCTGCCACTTCTCTGCCAACCTCCTGGGACGAAAGGCAAAGAATGACTGGGGGATGAGGGAAGTGGGAGGAGTATTTAAGCCTTTGGCTGGGGTGTCTTTGCCTCCTCCTGGTGGCCAGGTTCTTATTTCCCACAAGTAATGAATGCAGCTGTGGACTCTTTCCATTTATGAAGAAAATAACACCTTGTTTACTGCAATGGTTTTTCAATAGGAAAACTCTACCCACTACTTGACTTATCTGGAACAGCATATTTTAAATCTCCAGGTGTTTACTGTCCCTTGAAGTTCATACATTTTCTACCACCTGTGTTGTTGATAATGTATTTCCATTTAGGCACAGAAAGGACTTACCCTTTAAAGAGAATACCATAACCATATGCATATTGAAAAAACAATTAAAGAGCTAAATAGCTCTTTGATCCTCAAAAACGGATTACCGCAGTCTTAGACAAAATATTGTCTACATAGAGCAATCAGAAATAATAAAGTCGTCTTGAATGAGGGCATGCCTATTAAAAAAAATATGCTTAAAGGGCAGGTTCAGGAAATAAAAGTAATTTAAGCCACATTTGAACATGTGCATATACAGGATAAATGGCTGCCCTACAAATAAAGCAATCAGCTTAAAAACGGCCTATCCATAGCATATTTAAAGGATATACCTTCAAGGTAATAGTGACACATTTTGATACTTTAGATACAAGAACAAGTCTATCCCGATTTTTTATCAGAAACTATAGAAGAGTATAAATAATGTCACCTTCTGACAAATATATGAATGGGAATATCATCTGGCATGTTGAAGACCTGTTCCTGCCTGTATCCCTCTGTTATAGTTCATATAGTTATTTGGGTTACACTTTTGGTATTTTATATATTTAATTTCATTTTATACTTATGGCATCGCATTTGTTTTTGTCACTTTTTTGTGATCTGTTTTCACTCCAAACATATAATCTAAGTTTATAGGGAGATAGAGCATGTGATTTTAAACAACTTTCTATTGTACTTCTATTATATAATTTGTTTTGTTCTCTTGGGATCCTTTGGTGAAAAGGATACTTCGGTAGACTCAGGAGCTGCTGACTGGTAACTGTTTTTGGCTCACCTGATGCGTTGAGCTAGCTCCCAGCAGTGCATTACTGCATCTTCAATAAAAGATACCAAGAGAATTAAGCAAATTAGATACTAGAAGTATATTGATTAAAATTGTATTCTATATCTGAATCATAGCAGATATACAGTGCATTCTAAAGTATCCCAAATAGAAATAAACAGAACTGATGCTGGCATTAAACTATATACCTAGCAGTGGCAATTCATAGATTACCGCATGAAATCTATTATTTTTTTTTTATTTTTTTTTAAAAGTAGCATATTTAAGAATGCGGTTTTGTAAAATTATAACAAAGCAAAGAAAGGAAAAGGGTATATGTTACATTTGAGAAACCTTGTTTGCACAGCAGGGTGATAACATTCTGTAATTTATAAAAGTATTGCTTACACACGCAGAGAAGCAAATGTATTCCCATATACATATTATAAAGAAAGGCCTACTTCAGAAATTCTCTAAATGATACCTTTTGTGCGTTACAATGCCATTCCTGAGCCTTAATAATATATTTGTGTAATTGGTATTCTATACAATCCTTACTTGTCCCTGAATATTACCGGTACGGATTAACACTGGACATTGAAGTAGATTTTCATATATTCTAAAGAATGCATAAAAGTTAGTACCTGCTGAGATGATTACAGGATAGAATACAATTAAATGCAGTTAGGCAAACGAAATTGTACTTTATCAAATACAGTGGACTGAAGTCATAAACAAAATAATGAGTTTGCAGGAATATTTATGTACAAATCAAAAGCACAAAATGATGAGATAAAGTGCGGACTTACAGCATTAGAATTTATTTCATTAAAACATGTATAAAAAAAATGGTTAAATATATTTTGTGTTTTAAAAAAACAATTACAGGAATGACAGCAATATAAATATTTCTTTAAAAGAAAATCTTATAATAACTAAAGGAAGATCAAACTTACGTGGCTTTTCCTTCTCTAAGGAAGATACACGATAAAGAGAATTGTAAAGTAGCCAATACAACTTTCTTAGACAGGGGCTTGAATTTTAACTTGACATCAGTCTGCGTCGGCATAGGGCTTGCGTATTGCTTCATGTTGATATTGCTGGTTGCAAGAGCTTTTCGACGTCCGGACGGGGATTCCTAAAATAAAAAAATAAAAAAACATTTTAAAACAAGGGGACATCTTCTTTAAATAATGATAGAAAACATAATATTTTTTGTAATCTCAAAAAAAAAAAAAAAAAAAAAAAAAAAAAAAAAAAGTTAATCAACCAAATATCTATCAATTATGTATAAAACCGTGAGAACAGCGGGACAATAATTAGTTGTAGAATCTCTCATTATGTCCTATTTTAAAGGGATATTTTCTGCCATGTAGTGCTCCAGATGTTAAGTATCTCTTAAACACAGAATATAATGGAAACAAAGCACATTTGTTTAATAGAAGTAAATTGGAAACATTTTAAAATGGTATACTCTGTCTGAAGCACAAAATATTTTTATGGATTTTATATCCCTTTAAGGGACACTAAACACCTAATTACAAGACATTACAAGACATTTATGATGCTATAGAAAAACAGATCAGATAAAACAAATGAAGTGTTTGCTGCAATTGTTTTTTTCAATCACAGATAACTCCACCCATTACTTGCCTGGAGGAGCCAATCAGGGCTTGTTACTAGAGCAGACAAGTCTAGCCACTATCAATGTTAGTAAAAAGTGCATTATTTTGCAGTTATGTTAGCCATCCTGCTATGACCAATTAGAGACAGATATGTGGCAATGTTAACCTAGTGAAGTCTGCAGTGTGTATTTCCAGTTCTGAGACTTAAAAAAGTTAAATCACCTAAAAAATGAATAAAATAAATAATGAAAGCAGAATGTGTAGTTGCTTTTTATTACACATAATTAAAAAAGTTATAACCTCAATGTGTTTACCCCAGCGCTACGGAATTTGGCGGCGCTATACAAATAAATGATAATAATAATAATAATCCTTTTAACTAAACAAAGGCAGTATCTAAATGGTTATTTTTTAACAGTAGATGTGGTACTGCTATCAGTTTGTCTAGCTTTGTTAAATTTGCTTAATTCTCTTGGTATCCTTTGCTGAAGGAGAAACAATTCAGTAGTGGGAGCTAGCTGAACACATCTGGTGAGCCACTGACAAGAGGCATATATGAACAACCACCAATCAGCAGCAAATTTTTCCATTCATGAAACTTTATAATTTACTTCTACTATCTAATTTGCTTCATTGACTTGGTATCCTTTATTGAAAAGCATATCTAGATAGACTCAGGAGCTTACTGCTGATTGGTGGCTCAACTTGTATGTCCATTTTCATTGGCTTACAAATGTGTTCAGCTAGCTCCCAGGAGTTTATTGCTGCTTCTTCAATAAAAGATACCAAGAGAATAAAGCACAATTAATAACAGAAGTAAATTGGAAAGTTGTTTAAAAATGTATAATCTATCTGAATCATCAAAAACAGAATTTATGCTTACCTGATAAATTACTTTCTCCAACGGTGTGTCCGGTCCACGACGTCATCCTTACTTGTGGGATATTCTCTTCCCCAACAGGAAATGGCAAAGAGCCCAGCAAAGCTGGTCACATGATCCCTCCTAGGCTCCGCCTACCCCAGTCATTCGACCGACGTACAGGAGGAAATATGCATAGGAGAAACCATATGATACCGTGGTGACTGTAGTTAGAGAAAATAATTCATCAGACCTGATTAAAAAAAAACCAGGGCGGGCCGTGGACCAGACACACCGTTGGAGAAAGTAATTTATCAGGTAAGCATAAATTCTGTTTTCTCCAACATAGGTGTGTCCGGTCCACGGCGTCATCCTTACTTGTGGGAACCAATACCAAAGCTTTAGGACACGGATGAAGGGAGGGAGCAAATCAGGTCACCTAAATGGAAGGCACCACGGCTTGCAAAACCTTTCTCCCAAAAATAGCCTCTGAAGAAGCAAAAGTATCAAATTTGTAAAATTTGGCAAAAGTGTGCAGTGAAGACCAAGTCACTGCCTTACATATCTGGTCAACAGAAGCCTCGTTCTTGAAGGCCCATGTGGAAGCCACAGCCCTAGTGGAGTGAGCTGTGATTCTTTCAGGAGGCTGCCGTCCGGCAGTCTCATAAGCCAATCGGATAATGCTTTTAAGCCAAAAAGAAAGAGAGGTAGAAGTTGCTTTTTGACCTCTCCTTTTACCAGAATAAACAACAAACAAAGAAGATGTTTGTCTGAAATCTTTAGTGGCCTCTAAATAGAATTTTAGAGCACGGACTACGTCCAAATTGTGTAACAAACGTTCCTTCTTTGAAACTGGATTCGGACACAAAGAAGGTACAACTATCTCCTGGTTAATATTTTTGTTGGAAACAACTTTCGGAAGAAAACCAGGCTTAGTACGCAAAACCACCTTATCTGCATGGAACACCAGATAGGGCGGAGAACACTGCAGAGCAGATAACTCAGAAACTCTTCTAGCAGAAGAAATTGCAACCAAAAACAAAACTTTCCAAGATAATAACTTAATATCTACGGAATGTAAGGGTTCAAACGGAACCCCTTGAAGAACTGAAAGAACTAGATTAAGACTCCAGGGAGGAGTCAAAGGTCTGTAAACAGGCTTGATTCTAACCAGAGCCTGAACAAACGCTTGAACGTCTGGCACAGCTGCCAGCCTTTTGTGAAGTAAAACAGATAACGCAGAGATCTGTCCCTTCAGAGAACTTGCAGATAATCCTTTCTCCAAACCTTCTTGTAGAAAGGATAGAATCTTAGGAATTTTTATCTTGTTCCAGGGGAATCCTTTAGATTCACACCAACAGATATATTTTTTCCATATCTTATGGTAAATTTTTCTAGTTACAGGCTTTCTAGCCTGAATCAGAGTATCTATTACAGAATCTGAAAACCCACGCTTTGATAAAATCAAGCGTTCAATCTCCAAGCATTCAGTTGGAGGGAAACCAGATTCGGATGTTCGAATGGACCTTGAACAAGAAGGTCCCGTCTCAAAGGTAGCTTCCATGGTGGAGCCGATGACATATTCACCAGGTCTGCATACCAAGTCCTGCGTGGCCACGCAGGAGCTATCAAGATCACCGAAGCCCTCTCCTGATTGATCCTGGCTACCAGCCTGGGAATGAGAGGAAACGGTGGGAATACATAAGCTAGGTTGAAGGTCCAAGGTGCTACTAGTGCATCTACTAGAGTCGCCTTGGGATCCCTGGATCTGGACCAGAAACAAGGAACCTTGAAGTTCTGACGAGAGGCCATCAGATCCATGTCTGGAATGCCCCATAATCGAGTTATTTGGGCAAAGATTTCCGGATGGAGTTCCCACTCCCCCGGATGGAATGTCTGACGACTCAGAAAATCCGCTTCCCAATTTTCCACTCCTGGGATGTGGATTGCAGACAAGTGGCAGGAGTGATCCTCCGCCCATTGAATTATCTTGGTCACTTCCTCCATCGCCAGGGAACTCCTTGTTCCCCCCTGATGGTTGATATATGCAACTGTCGTCATGTTGTCTGATTGAAACCTTATGAATTTGGCCTTTGCTAGATGAGGCCAAGCTTTGAGAGCATTGAATATCGCTCTCAGTTCCAGAATGTTTATCGGGAGAAGAGATTCTTCCCGAGACCATAGACCCTGAGCTTTCAGGGGTTCCCAGACCGCGCCCCAGCCCACCAGACTGGCGTCGGTCGTGACAATGACCCACTCTCTGGTCTGCGGAAGCTCATTCCCTGTGACAGGTTGTCCAGGATCAGCCACCAACGGAGTGAATCTCTGGTCCTTTGATCTACTTGAATCGTCGGAGACAAGTCTGTATAATCCCCATTCCACTGTCTGAGCATGCACAGCTGTAATGGTCTTAGATGAATTCGTGCAAAAGGAACTATGCCCATTGCTGCAACCATCAATCCTATTACTTCCATGCACTGCGCTATGGAAGGACGAAGAACAGAATGAAGTACTTGACAAGAGCTTAGAAGTTTTGATTTTCTGACCTCTGTCAGAAAAATCCTCATTTCTAAGGAGTCTATTATTGTTCCCAAGAAGGGAACTCTTGTTGACGGGGAAAGAGAACTTTTTTCTATGTTCACTTTCCATCCGTGAGATCTGAGAAAGGCTAGGACGATGTCCGTATGAGCCTTTGCTTTTGACAGAGACGACGCTTGAATCAGGATGTCGTCCAAGTACGGTACTACTGCAATGCCCCTTGGTCTTAGAACCACTAGAAGGGACCCTAGTACCTTTGTGAAAATCCTCGGAGCAGTGGCTAATCCGAATAGAAGTGCCACAAACTGGTAATGCTTGTCCAGAAAAGCGAACCTTAGGAACTGATGATGTTCCTTGTGGATAGGAATATGTAGGTACGCATCCTTTAAATCCACCGTGGTCATAAATTGACCTTCCTGGATGGTAGGAAGGATCGTTCGAATGGTTTCCATTTTGAACGATGGAACCCTGAGAAATTTGTTTAGGATCTTGAGATCTAAAATTGGTCTGAATGTTCCCTCTTTTTTGGGAACTATGAACAGGTTGGAGTAAAACCCCATCCCTTGTTCTCCTATTGGAACTGGATGAATTACTCCCATCTTTAACAGGTCTTCTACACAATGTAAGAATGCCTGTCTTTTTATTTGGTTTGAAGATAATTGAGACCTGTGGAACCTTCCCCTTGGGGGTAGTTCCTTGAATTCCAGGAGATAACCTTGAGAAACTATTTCTAGTGCCCAAGGATCCTGAACATCTCTTGCCCAGGCCTGAGCAAAGAGAGAAAGTCTGCCCCCCACCAGATCCGGTCCCGGATCGGGGGCCATCCCTTCATGCTGTTTTGGTAGCAGTGGCAGGCTTCTTGGCCTGCTTACCCTTGTTCCAGCCTTGCATCGGTCTCCAGGCTGGTTTGGGTTGAGAAGTATTACCCTCTTGCTTAGAGGATGTAGAAGTAGAGGCTGGTCCGTTTCTGCGAAAGGGACGAAAATTAGGCTTATTTCTAGCCTTAAAAGACCTATCCTGAGGAAGGGCGTGGCCCTTTCCCCCGGTGATGTCTGAAATAATCTCTTTCAAATCAGGACCAAACAGTGTTTTGCCCTTGAAAGGGATGTTAAGCAATTTTGTCTTGGAAGACACATCCGCTGACCAAGACTTTAGCCAAAGCGCTCTGCGCGCCACGATAGCAAACCCTGAATTTTTCGCCGCTAATCTAGCTAATTGCAAAGCGGCATCTAGAATAAAAGAGTTAGCCAATTTAAGTGCTTGAACTCTGTCCATAACCTCCTCATACGAAGATTCTTTATTGAGCGACTTTTCTAGTTCTTCGAACCAGAAACACGCTGCCGTAGTGACAGGAACAATGCATGAAATTGGTTGTAGAAGGTAACCTTGCTGAACAAACATCTTTTTAAGCAAACCCTCTAATTTTTTATCCATAGGATCTTTGAAAGCACAACTATCTTCTATGGGAATAGTAGTGCGTTTGTTTAGAGTAGAGACCGCCCCCTCGACCTTAGGGACTGTCTGCCATAAGTCCTTTCTGGGGTCGACTATAGGAAATAATTTCTTAAATATAGGGGGAGGAACAAAAGGTATGCCGGGCCTTTCCCATTCCTTATTTACTATGTCCGCCACCCGCTTGGGTATAGGAAAAACATTGGGGGGCACCAGAACCTCTAGGAACTTGTCCATCTTACATAATTTCTCTGGAATGACCAAATTGTCACAATCATCCAGAGTAGATAATACCTCCTTAAGCAGTGCGCGGAGATGTTCTAATTTAAATTTAAATGTTACAACATCAGGTTCAGCTTGATGAGAAATTTTTCCTGAATCTGAAATTTCTCCCTCAGACAAAACCTCCCTCCTGGCCCCTTCAGATTGGTGTGAGGGTATGTCAGAAACTTTATCATCAGCGTCCTCTTGCTCTTCAGTGTTTAAAACAGAGCAATCACGCTTTCTCTGATAAGTAGGCATTTTAGATAAAATATTTGCAATAGAATTATCCATAACAGCCGTTAATTGTTGCATGGTAATAAGTATTGGCGCACTAGATGTACTAGGGGCCTCTTGTGTGGGCAAAACTGGTGTAGACACAGAAGGGGATGATGCAGTACCATGCTTACTCCCCTCATCTGAAGAATCATCTTGGGCACTATTATTATCTGTGGCATCATTGTCCCTACTTTGTTTGGACACTATGTCACAATTATCACATATATTTAAATGGGGAGGCACATTGGCTTTCATACATATAGAACATCGCTTATCTGATGGTTCAGACATGTTAAACAGGCTTAAACTTGTCAACAAAGCACAAAAAACGTTTTAAAATAAAACCGTTACTGTCACTTTAAATTTTAAACAGAACACACTTTATTACTGAATATGCGAAAAAGCATGAAGCAATTGTTCAAAATTCACCAAAATTTCACCACAGTGTCTTAAAGCCTTAAAAGTATTGCACACCAAATTTGAAAGCTTTAACCCTTAAAATAACGGAACCGGAGCCGTTTTTACATTTAACCCCTATACAGTCCCAGGTATCTGCTTTGCTGAGACCCAACCAAGCCCAGAGGGGAATACGATACCAAATGACGCCTTCTATAAGCTTTTTCAGTGGTTCTTAGCTCCTCACACATGCATCTGCATGCCTTGCTTTCCAAAAACAACTGCACATTAGTGGCGCGAAAATGAGGCTCTGCCTATGACTAGAGAAGGCCCCCATCTGAAAAAGGTGTCCATACAGTGCCTGCCGTTTTTTTAACAACAATCCCCAAGATTATAATAACTATAAAGAGTTATAATCTGCCAAATATGCTTAGCAAAGTAATCGTTTTAGCCCAGAAAAATGTCTACCAGTTTTTTAAGCCCTTATAAAGCCCTTTATTCTTTTACTTAATCTAAGAAAATGGCTTACCGGTCCCCATAGGGAAAATGACAGCCTTCCAGCATTACAAAGTCTTGTTAGAAATGTGGCCAGTCATACCTCAGGCAGAAAAGTCTGCCAACTGCTTCCCCCAACTGAAGTTACTTCATCTCAACAGTCCTGTGTGGAAACAGCAATCGATTTTAGTAACGTTTGCTAAAATCATCTTCCTCTTACAAACAGAAATCTTCTTCTCTTTTCTGTTTCAGAGTAAATAGTACATACCAGCACTATTTTAAAATAACAAACACTTGATTGAAGAATAAAAACTACATTTAAACACCAAAAAACTCTTAGCCATCTCCGTGGAGATGTTGCCTGTGCAACGGCAAAGAGAATGACTGGGGTAGGCGGAGCCTAGGAGGGATCATGTGACCAGCTTTGCTGGGCTCTTTGCCATTTCCTGTTGGGGAAGAGAATATCCCACAAGTAAGGATGACGCCGTGGACCGGACACACCTATGTTGGAGAAAATTTTTTTTGGGTTTCATGTCCCATCAAGAACAAAGAGCATTCTATAGTTCACATAAGCTAACACTACCCTAAGTTTGTCTAACCTCTAGACTACTGTCACAGTGTGTTTGGTTCATAATACTCATTGTTTTACAAAGAGATGTGAGTTTCTGTATCTTTATATAGAGTAAACAACCTTAGATGTGACAAATGGAAAATATTACTAATAATACAAGGAATAAACCATCTAGAAAAGAAAATACCTAAGTCTTAAGCAACACACTAAAACCATAGGATCTAACAAATATGATATAAACTGTACGCCCTTAGTTCCCCATGAAAAAGAATGTCCATTATAGTCCCAGATAATATTCAGATCGTAGGACGTGTTATCAAGTACCAATAGACTAACGTTCAGAATCAGGGCTGTAGTATCATCAGTATTGTTATACAGCCAGAATAAATAAAAATTGACAGAATCAGACTATTCCAACCCTCCGTATAGACAGATTGTAATATGGGGATGCAACATAAGTAATGAGATGTTAAGATCCTACCCCATGCAAAAAGTGAGTCTCTATTCAGGAGTTGAGAGTGGAGAGGCAAAACTAGACTAGAGTTAGTCTGTGCTCAAGCTCCTGAAAACGTTCATCTAAGAGCAATAGGATCTTCTGTTTCAATGAAGCCAAAGCTTTTCTCACCCCTCCAGAATTAAACATTGTACAGTAAAATATTACACCCAAAGTATAAGATTGCTTAGCACATAAAAACTTATATTATGCTTACCTGATAATTTTCTTTTCTTTAGATGGAAAGAGTCCACAGCTGCATTCATTAATTTTGAGAAAACAATACCCAAGCTATGGAGTACAATGAATGCGAAAACGGGAGGGTACAATAGGCAGCCCATTCTGAGGGCACCAGGCCTGAAAAATCACAACCCAACCAAACCCCGCTTCGACTGAAGCTGGGAAAAATACTAGAAGGAATAGGCCCCAAGGACACTGACCCGCAGATAGTCCAAAGGCCTAACTAGAGACCGCATACGCAGACTCACTGAGCTAACACTCCTCTAGGAGAGACCGTCGCCCAGCAGTCGGTCCCCATACAACCCTTACTAGCACCCGTAGTAACAGCCAAAGCCCCCAAAAGACAGAGAACAAGGAGGAACCACAGAAAACCCTCTTAAAAGTAAGCCAAGCCCACAGAGACCCAAATGAGTCCTGAGAACTAGGAGAGACGACACCCAGACCAAGGCAGAACCACAAGGTTCAAAACTGGGCATCGGCAAGGAGAAGAAAACATCTCCCAAACACCGTGCAAGAGCAGCAAAAAAGACAGCTGAAGACAAAGTCTTCAAACCGTCAGAACTCAAAATACTGAGCAAACAGAAATACGTGTAGCAAACACAGAAGATAAACATCTGAGTCTAGTAACACGCTGCCACCCGAAGGAAGACACAGAAGAAAATACTATCCGTAAGGAAGAGTGGCCGAACAAAATATCAGATTTTCAAACCTCCAAGACAGAGGGCACACTCCAGGCAATCCAAGCCACCAGACCTACTCACAGATATCAAAAAGGGGAGAAGCACAGAACTGAAAAAGAAAAGGGCCACTGGGATCCCCAAGACCTGAGGATGAGCAACAGATCTCAGATCCTACACCTAGCCGGACCAGCCCAGCAATGGCAGATCGAAAAGTAAGGGAACCGAAAACTATCCCAAAGACCGGCCACCAAAAGGGTGGAAGAATGGACACAACTACTTCAAGCCGGACCAGCCCAAGCGACGGCAGATCTGAAAGCAGGGGAACAAAAGAGACCAGAAGATCAGCCCCCAAGAAGGCAGAAGAATGGACACAGCCACTCCAACAGAGCTCGGGTGCCAACCCAAAACCACCTCCTTAGAGACAGTCGAACAGGTTTTAGACCCAATGAGATCTAGCAAAACCACCCAACTAAAGTCTCAACGCCGAGCCAGCAGCTCCCCAGATGGAAAGGAACAACTCAAAGAGCAGACCGTTCCCCGAACCAGAGAAAACATCGGTTCCAACCTCCCGCACACAGGAGAGGCCCCTAAAATAGGAACCATACCCCCAAAGGAAGGACAACTAGCCCCCTGAAAAAGGGAGCATCGATAAACACCTGCCCATAAGACAGAAAGCCGTAGGCCGAAACGAGAGAACTCAAGGCCACCCCACTGACAAACACAGAAAACCAACTTGCGAACACACCTGCAAGACACAATAGCTACAGCTCTACAACTGCAAACCTTTCACTGGTTAGGAGCTGTTAATATGAGTCGGGATGGTTTTGCAGAAAGACTCTCCCTGCATCTCCGGACTCTAACTTTCATCCAAGCCCTCACTGAGAGATTGACAGGATTACTTAAAACTCCCGTCCAATGTCGAAGAGTACTTCCCTCCATAAGAGACAAAAAACAACTTCTGACACTTCTCTGCCAACCTCCTGGGACGAAAGGCAAAGAATGACTGGGGGATGAGAAAAGTTGGAGGTGTATTTAAGCTTTTGGTTGGGGTGTCTTTGCCTCCTCTTGGTGGCCAGGTTCCTATTTCCCAAAAGTAATGAATGCAGCTGTGGACTCTTTCCATTTATGAAGAAAAAGGTGTGGTTATGTCTTGAATATGAAGCTCACTGGGGCTTTTATACCTGGGTTACCGGGGAAGGGGCGTTAGGCAAATGCCAAAACTAAGAGGTGGCCACCGCCTCTATCTTTCCCATTCGGTCCTTTAGGGTTGGAGATTCCCTCCAACTATTACATTGTTGGAATTGGTTTGGGCGGTGTTTCAAACTTAGTTTTGTTAGTATACACAAACTGATCAATACAAAAAAAAGGGCAAACTTCATGGTGCACTTAATGAGAATATGATGAAATTTAATTAATGTGTCAATCTATATGCGCAAACTAAAAGTGAATTTATGCTCACCTGATAAATTAATTTCTTTTACGATATGACGAGTCCACGGATTTCATCCTTACTTGTGGGAAATTAACCTCCTGTTAACAGGAAGTGGCAAAGAGCACCACAGAAGAGCTGTATATATAGCCCCTCCCTTCCCCTCCACCATCAGTCATTCGGCCAAAGGTTATAGGAAGAGAAAAGGAAAGGCTAAAAAGGTGCAGAGGTGACTGAAGTTTACAAAAAATAAATAAATCTGTCTTAAAAGAACAGGGTGGGTCGTGGACTCGTCATATCGTAAAATAAATTAATTTATCAGGTAAGCATAAATTTACTTTTCTTTTACAAAGATATGACGAGTCCACGGATTTCATCCTTACTTGTGGGAAACCAATACCAAAGCAATAGGACACGGATGAAAGGGAGGGACAAGACAGGAACCTAAAAGGACAGCACCACTGCTTGAAGAACCTTTCTCACAAAAATAGCCTCAGAAGAAGCAAAACTATCAAATTTGTAAAATTTGGGATAAGTATGAAGGGACAACCAAGTCGCAGCCTTACAAATCTGTTCAACAGAAGCATCGTTTTTAAAGGCCCATGTGGAAGCCACAGCCCTAGTAGAATGAGCCGTAATTCATTCAGGAGGCTGCTGTCCAGCAGTCTCATATGCCAGGAGGATGATACTTCTCAGCCAAAAAAAAAAGAGGTAGCCGTAGCTTTCTGACCCCTACGCTTTCCAGAAAAAACAATGAATAATGAAGATGATTGACGGAAATCCATAGTTGCCTGTAAGTAAAACTTTAAGGCACAGACCACATCCAAATTATGCAAAATACGCTCCATCTGTGAAGAAGGGTTAGGACATAAGGAAGGAACTACAATTTCCTGATTAATAATCTTATTTGAAACAACCTTAGGAAGAAATCCAGGTTTGGTACGTAACACCACCTTATCAGAATGAAAAATGAGATAAGGAGAATCACACTGTAGCGCTGAAAGCTCAGAAACTCTTCGAGCAGAAGAAATAGCAACTAAAAACAGAACTTTCCAATATAACAATTTGATATTCATGGAATGCATGGGTTCAAATGGAACCCCTTGAAGAACTAAATTCAAACTCCAAGGAGGAGTAATGGGTCTAAATACAGTCTTAATTCTAGATAGAGCTTGAGAAAAAGACTGAACATCTGGCACATCTGCCAAACGTTTGTGAAACAGAATTGACAAAGCAGAAATTTGTCCCTTTAAGGAACTTGCTGATAACCCTTTCTCCAATCCTTCTTGGAGAAAAGACAGAATCCTAGGAATCCTAACTTTACTCCATGAGTAACCTTTGGATTCACACCAATAAAGATATTTACGCCATATCTTATGATAGATTTTTCTAGTGACAGGCTTTCTAGCCTGTATCAAAGTATTGATGACCGAATCAGAGAATCCTCGCTTCGATAAAATCAAGCATTCAATCTCCACGCAGTCAGCTGCAGAGAAATTAGATTTGGATGTTGGAAAGGACCTTGAATGAGAAGGTCCTGTCTCAATGGAAGTTTCCACGGTGGCAGAGAGGACATGTCCACTAGATCCGCATACCAAGTCCTGCGTGGCCACGCAGGCGCTATCAGGATCACTGAAGTTCTCTCCTGTTTGATTCGAGCAATCACGAGTGGGAGGAGAGGAAACGGTGGAAACACATAAGCTAGGCTGAACAACCAAGGCACTGCCAAGGCATATATCGGTTCGGCCTGAGGATCCCTTGACCGGGATCCGTATCTTGGAAGCTTGGCATTCTGTCGAGATGCCATCAGATCCAATTCCGGACTGCCCCATCTGAGAATCAATGAGGCAAATACCTCCGGGTGAAGTTCCCACTCCCCTAGATGAAAAGTCTGTCGACTTAGAAAATCCTCTTCCCAGTTCTCTACTCCTGGGATGTAGATCGCTGACAGACGACAAGAGTGGGCCTCTGCCCAACGGATTATCTTGGATACTTCTATCATCGCTAAGGAACTCCTTGTTCCCCCCTGATGATTGATATATGCCACAGTCGTGATGTTGTCCGACTAGAATCTGATGAATTTGAACAAAGCCAACTGAGGCCACGCCTGAAGCGCATTAAATATTGCTCTCAGTTCCAGAATATTGATTGGAAGTAGAGACTCCACCTGAGTCCAAACACCCTGAGCCTTCAGGGAGTTCCAAACTGCACCCCAGCCCAGAAGGCTGGCATCCGTTGTCACTATCAACCACGAGGGTCTGCAGAAACAAGTCCCCTGGGACAGATGAACCACCAAAGAAGAGAGTTTCTGGTCTCTTAATCCAGATTTATCTGAGGAGATAAATCCGCATAATCCCCATTCCACTGTCCAAGCATGCACAGTTGCAGTGGTCTGAGATGAAAGCGAGCAAACGGAACGATGTCCATTGCCGCTACCATTAAGCCAATTACCTCCATACACTGAGCCACTGATGGCCGAGGAATGGACTGAAGTGCTCGGCAAGTATGTAGAATCTTTGATTTTCTGACCTCTGTCAGAAATATTTTCATCTATCAGAGATCCCAAGAAAGGAACCCTTGTCTGTGGAACAAGTGAACTCTTCTCTATGTTCACCTTCCAACCGTAAGTTCTCAGGAAAGACAACACAATGTCCGTGTGAGATTTTGCCAGTTGATATGTTGACGCCTGAATTAGAATATTGTCCAGATAAGGCGCCACTGCTATGCCTCATGGTCTGAGAACCGCCAACAGAGACCCTAGAACCTTTGTGAAGATTCTGGGTGCTGTGGCCAACCCGAAGGGAAGAGCCACAAACTGATAATGTTTGTCCAGGAAGGCAAACCTTAGAAACTGATGATGATCCTTGTGGATAGGAATATGAAGGTAAGCATCCTTCAAGTCCACGGTAGTCATATATTGACCCTCCTGGATCATTGGTAAAATTGTTCGTATAGTCTCCATCTTGAACGAAGGGACTCTGAGAAATTTGTTTAGACACTTGAGGTCTAAGATGGGTCTGAAAGTTCCCTCTTTTTTGGGAACCACAAATAGATTTGAGTAAAACCCCTGTCCTTGTTCTGATTTTGGAACTGGACAAATTACTCCCATGGTAACAAGGTCTTTTACACAGCGTAAGAACGCCTCTCTTTTTATCTGGTCTGCAGATAATCTTGAAAGATGAAAGCTCCCTCTTGGGAGAAAATCCTTGAAATTCAACTGATAACCGTGGGTCACTATTTCTAGTGCCCAGGGGTCCTGAACATCTCTTACCCAAGCCTGGGCAAAAAAAGAAAGTCTGCCCCCTATTAGATCCGGTCCCGGATCGGGGGCCACCCCTTCATGCTGTCTTAGTAGCAGCAGCGGGCTTCTTAGATTGTTTACCTTTATTCCAATTTCGGTTGGGTCTCCAGACTGACTTAGATTGGGTAAAATTCCCTTCCTGCTTTGTGGAGGAAGAGGAAGTAGAAGGTCCTCCCTTAAAATTCCGAAAGGAACGAAAATTATTCTGTTTACCCCTCATCTTAACAGACTTATCCTGAGGTAGGGCATGGCCTTTACTTCCTGTAATGTCAGAAATGATTTCCTTCAATTCTGGCCCGAAAAGGGTCTTACCTTTAAAGGGAATAGATAAAAGCTTATGTTTTGATGACACATCAGCAGACCAAGATTTGAGCCACAACGCTCCACGCGCTAAAATAGCAAATCATGCATTTTTCGCCGCTAATTTAGCAATTTGAAAAGCGGCATCAGTAATAAAAGAATTAGCTAACTTGAGAGACTTAATTCTATCCAAAATGTCATCTAACGGAGTCTCAACCTTCAGGGACTCTTCCAGAGCTTCAAACCAAAAGGCTGCTGCAGTAGTTACTGGAACAATGCAAGCAGTAGGTTGTAAAAGAAAACCATGCTTAATAAACAATTTCTTCAGGAGACCCTCTAATTTTTTATCCATAGGGTCTTTGAAAGCACAACTGTCCGCAATGGGTATAGTTGTACGCTTAGCCAAGGTAGATATAGCTCCCTCCACCTTAGGGACCGTTTGCCACAAGTCCCGAATGGTGTCCGATATGGGAAACATTTTCTTAAAAGTAGGAGGGAGAGAAAAATGGTATACCTGGTCTATCCCATTCCTTCTTAATAATTTCCGAAATTCTTTTAGGAACCGGAAAAACATCAGTATAAGTAGGCACATCTAGATATTTGTCCATTTTACACAATTTCTCTGGTGGTATCATAATAGGATCACAATCATCCAGAGTTGCTAAGACCTCCCGAAGTAACAGACGGAGGTGTTCAAGCTTAAATTTAAAGGACATAACATCTGAATCTGTCTGAGGTAACACATTCCTCGAGTCTGAAATTTCTCCCTCAGACAGCAATTCCCTGACCCCCAACACAGAACACTGTGAGGGTACATCGGAAATAGCCAATAAAGCATCAGAGGATTCAGTATTTACATTAATACCTGACCTACTGCGTTTACCCTGCAACACTGGTAATTTAGATAATACCTCTGTAAGGGTAGTTGACATAACTGCAGCCATCTCCTGCAAAGTAAAGGAATTAGATGCACTAGAGGTACTGGGCGTCGCTTGTGTGGGCGTTAAAGGTTGGGGAGAATTGGATGGCATAACCTGATTCTCTTCAGATTGAGAATCATCCTTAGGCACACTATCTTGACCTAAAATATGGTCTTTACAATGTAAGGCCCTTTCAGTACAAGAAGTACACAATGTAAGAGGGGGTTCCACAATAGCTTCTAAACACATTAAATAAAACTTTGAAAAACGTGTACTGCGCCTTTAAGAAAGAAAAAGTGAACACATTACACTAAAACTAATTAGTATATCCAAAAAACAGAATTTATGCTTACCTGATAAATTACTTTCTCCAACGGTGTGTCTGGTCCACGGCGTCATCCATAACTTGTGGGAATATTCTCTTCCCCAACAGGAAATGGCAAAGAGCACAGCAAAAGCTGTCCATATAGTCCCTCCTAGGCTCCGCCCACCCCAGTCATTCGACCGACGGACAGGAGAAAAAAAGGAGAAACCATAGGGTGCCGTGGTGACTGTAGTTAAAGAAAGAAATTTATCAAACCTGATTAAAAAACCAGGGCGGGCCGTGGACCGGACACACCGTTGGAGAAAGTAATTTATCAGGTAAGCATAAATTCTGTTTTCTCCAACATTGGTGTGTCCGGTCCACGGCGTCATCCATAACTTGTGGGAACCAATACCAAAGCTTTAGGACACGGATGAAGGGAGGGAGCCAATCAGGTTACCTAAACAGAAGGCACCACGGCTTGCAAAACCTTTCTCCCAAAAATAGCCTCCGAAGAAGCAAAAGTATCAAATTTGTAGAATTTGGCAAAAGTGTGCAGGGAAGACCAAGTCGCTGCTTTACATATCTGATCAACAGAAGCCTCGTTCTTGAAGGCCCATGTGGAAGCCACAGCCCTAGTAGAGTGAGCTGTGATTCGTTCGGGAGGCTGCCGTCCGGCAGTCTCGTAAGCCAATCGGATGATGCTTTTCAGCCAAAAGGAAAGAGAGGTAGCAGTAGCCTTTTGACCTCTCCTCTTGCCAGAATAAACGACAAACAGAGAAGATGTTTTTCTGAAATCCTTTGTTGCTTCTAAATAGAACTTTAAAGCACAAACTACATCTAAATTATGTAACAAACGTTCCTTGTTTGAAACTGGATTCGGACACAAAGAAGGCACAACTATTTCCTGGTTAATATTCTTGTTGGAAACAACCTTTGGAAGGAAACCAGGTTTAGTACGCAAAACAACCTTATCTGAATGGAACACCAGATAGGGCGGATTACACTGCAGAGCAGATAACTCAGAAACTCTTCTAGCAGAAGAAATAGCAACCAAAAACAGAACTTTCCAAGATAACATCTTGATATCTATGGAATGTAGAGGTTCAAACGGAACCCCTTGAAGAACTGAAAGAACTAAATTCAGACTCCAGGGAGGAGTCAAAGGTCTATAAACAGGCTTGATCCTGACCAAAGTCTGAACAAAAGCTTGAACATCTGGCACAGCTGCCAGTCGTTTGTGTAACAAGACAGATAAAGCAGAAATCTGTCCTTTTAGGGAACTCGCTGATAATCCCTTATCCAAACCTTCTTGGAGAAAGGAAAGGATCCTAGGAATTTTAATCTTACTCCATGAGAATCCCTTGGATTCACACCAACAGATATATCTTTTCCATATTTTATGGTAAATTTTTCTAATTACAGGTTTTCTGGCTTGTACCAGAGTATCTATCACAGAATCCGAAAACCCACGCTTAGATAAAATCAAGCGTTCAATTTCCAACCCGTCAGCTGGAGAGAAACTAGATTTGGATGTTCGAATGGACCCTGTACTAGAAGATCCTGTCTCAAAGGTAGCTTCCATGGTGGAGCCGATGACATATTCACCAGGTCTGCATACCAAGTCCTGCGTGGCCACGCAGGAGCTATCAAAATCACTGAGGCCCTCTCCTGTTTGATCCTGGCTACCAGCCTGGGAATGAGAGGAAACGGTGGAAACACATAAGCTAGGTTGAAGATCCAAGGCGCTACTAATGCATCCACTAGAGTCGCCTTGGGATCCCAGGATCTGGACCCGTAGCAAGGAACCTTGAAGTTCTGACGAGACGCCATTAGATCCATGTCTGGAATGCCCCATAATTGGGTCTATACTGGGCAAATATCTCCGGGTGGAGTTCCCACTCCCCCGGATGGAATGTCTGACGACTCAGGTAATCCTCCTCCCAGTTTTCCACTCCTGGGATGTGGATCGCAGATAGGTGGCAGGAGTGATCCTCTGCCCATTTTATGATTTTGGTCACTTCTCTCATCGCCAGGGAACTCCTTGTTCCCCCCTGATGGTTGATGTAAGCAACCGTCGTCATGTTGTCTGATTGGAATCTTATGAATCTGGCCTTTGCTAGTTGAGGCCAAGCCCTGAGAGTATTGAATATCGCTCTCAGTTCCAGAATGTTTATCGGGAGAAGAGACTCTTCCCGAGACCATAGACCCTGAGCTTTCAGGGAATCCCAGACCGCGCCCCAGCCCACTAGACTGGCGTCGGTCGTGACGATGACCCACTCTAGTCTGCGGAAGCTCATTCCCTGGGACAGGTGATCCTGGGTTAGCCACCAACGGAGTGAGTCTCTGGTCTTCTGATCTACTTGAATCACTGGAGACAAGTCTGCATAGTCCCCATTCCACTGTTTCATTATGCACAGTTGTAATGGTCTTAGATGAATTTGCGCAAAAGGAACCATGTCCATTGCTGCAACCATCAACCCTACTACTTCCATGCACTGAGCTATGGAAGGTCGTGGAACAGAGTGAAGAACTTGACAAGCGTTTAGAAGTTTTGACTTTCTGACATCTGTCAGGAAAATCTTCATTTCTAAAGAATCTATTATTGTCCCCAAGAAAGGAACTCTTGTCGACGGAGACAGGGAACTTTTTTCTATGTTCACCTTCCACCCGTGAGATCTGAGAAAGGCCAGAACGATGTCTGTGTGAGCCTTTGCCTTTGAAAGAGACGACGCTTGTATCAGAATGTCGTCCAAGTAAGGTGCCACTGCAATGCCCCTTGGTCTTAGAACCGCTAGAAGGGACCCGAGTACCTTTGTGAAAATCCTTGGAGCAGTGGCTAGCCCGAATGGGAGAGCCACAAACTGGTAATGTTTGTCCAGAAAGGCGAACCTTAGGAACTGATGATGATCTTTGTGGATAGGAATATGTAGATACGCATCCTTTAGATCCACGGTAGTCATAAATTGACCCTCCTGGATTGTAGGTAAAATCGTTCGAATAGTTTCCATTTTGAACGATGGCACTCTGAGAAATTTGTTTAGAATCTTTAAATCCAGAATTGGTCTGAAGGTTGCCTCTTTTTTGGGAACTACAAACAGATTTGAGTAAAACCCCAGTCCTTGTTCCACAGTTGGAACTGGGTGTATCACTCCCATTTTTAACAGGTCTTCTACACAATGTAAGAATGCCCGTCTCTTTATTTGGTTTGAAGATAAGCGAGACATGTGGAACCTTCCCCTTGGGGGTAGTTCCTTGAATTCCAGAAGATAACCCTGAGAAACTATTTCTAGTGCTCAGGGATCCTGAACATCTCTTGCCCAAGCCTGAGCGAAGAGAGAGAGTCTGCCCCCTACTAGATCCGGCCCTTACCCCCAGTGATGTCTGAGATAATCTCTTTCAATTCTGGCCCAAAAAGGGTTTTACCCTTGAAAGGGATATTAAGCAATTTTGTCTTGGAAGAAACATCCGCTGACCGAGACTTTAGCCAGAGCGCTCTGCGCGCCACAATTGCAAACCCTGAATTTTTCGCCGCTAATCTAGCTAACTGCAAAGCGGCATCTAAAATAAAGGAATTAGCTAACTTAAGTGCGTGAATTCTGTCCATAACCTCCTCATACGGAGTCTCTCTACTGAGCGACTTTTCTAGTTCCTCGAACCAGAACCACGCTGCTGTAGTGACAGGAACAATGCACGAAATGGGTTGTAGAAGGTAACCTTGCTGTACAAAAATCTTTTTAAGCAAACCCTCCAATTTTTTATCCATAGGATCTTTGAAAGCACAACTATCCTCGATAGGAATAGTAGTGCGCTTGTTTAGAGTAGAAACTGCCCCCTCGACCTTAGGGACTGTCTGCCATAAGTCCTTTCTGGGGTCGACCATAGGAAATAATTTCTTAAATATAGGAGGGGGAACAAAAGGTATGCCGGGCTTTTCCCACTCCTTATTCACTATGTCCACCACCCGCTTGGGTATAGGAAAAGCGTTGGGGTGCACCAGAACCTCTAGGAACTTGTCCATCTTGAACAATTTTTCTGGAATGACCAGGTTGTCACAATCATCCAGAGTAGATAGCACCTCCTTAAGCAGTGCGCGGAGATGCTCTAATTTAAATTTAAATGTCACAACATCAGGTTCTGCCTGTTGAGAAATTCTACCTGAATCAGAAATTTATCCAACTGACAAAACCTCCCTCATAGCCACTTCAGATTGGTGTGAGGGTATGACAGAGCAATTATCATCAGCGCCCTCCTGCTCTACAGTGTTTAAAACAGAGCAATCACGCTTTCTCTGAAATGCAGGCATTTTGGATAAAATATTTGCTATGGAGTTATCCATTACTGCCGTCAATTGTTGCATAGTAACAAGCATTGGCGCGCTAGAAGTACTAGGGGTCTCCTGCGTGGGCAAAACTGGTGTAGACACAGAAGGAGATGATGTAGAACTATGTCTACTCCCTTCATCTGATGAATCATCTTGGGCAACTTTACTATCTGTGGCAGTACTGTCCTTACTTTGTTTGGACGCTATGGCACAATTATCACACATATTTGAAGGGGGAGACACATTGGCTTCCATACATACAGAACATAATCTATCTGAAGGCACAGACATGTTAAACAGGCTTAAACTTGACAATAAAGTACAAAAACCGTTTTAAAACAAAACCGTTACTGTCTCTTTAAATTTTAAACAGGGCACACTTTTTTACTGAATATGTGAAAAACTATGAAGGAATTGTTCAATTTTAACCAAATTTTCACCACAGTGTCTTAAAGCATTCAAAGCATTGCACCCCAAATTTCAGACCTTTAACCCTTAGAATGAGGAAACCGGAGCCGTTTACAGTTTTAACCCCTCTACAGTCCCAGCTCCAGCCTTTGCTGCGACTCTACCAAACCCAGGGGGGTATACGATACCAAATGAAGCCTTCTAGGAACCTTTTCAACTACTACCAGACCCACACACATGCAGCTGCATGTATTGCTCTCAAAAGTAACTGCGCAGTAATGGCGCGAAAATGAGGCTCTGCCTACTACAGAGAAGGCCCTTCCTGACTGGGAAGGTGTCAAAATCAGTGCCTGACGTAAAAAAACGTTCCCCAAAGTTATCAAGTGTGAATTTCAACATCAAACTGTATAAAATGCCCAAATAAAGCAATCGATCTAGCCCATAAAAGTGTCTACCAGTTTTATAGCCCATATTAAGCCCTTTATTCTGTTTAAGACTAAGAAAATGGCTTACCGGTCCCCATGAGGGGAAAATGACAGCCTTCCAGCATTACACAGTCTTGTTAGAAATATGGCTAGTCATACCTTAAGCAGAAAAGTCTGCCAACTGTTCCCCCCAACTGAAGTTATCTCATCTCAACAGTCCTGTGTGGGAACAGAAAACGATTTTAGTTACTGCTGCTAAAATCATACTCCTCTCACAAACAGAACTCTTCATCCTTTTCTGTTTCAGAGTAAATAGTACATACCAGCACTATTTTAAAATAACAAACTCTTGATAGTAGAATAAAAAACTACAACTAAACACCACATACTCTTCACCATCTCCGTGGAGATGCTGCTTGTTCAGCGGCAAAGAGAATGACTGGGGTGGGCGGAGCCTAGGAGGGACTATATGGACAGCTTTTGCTGTGCTCTTTGCCATTTCCTGTTGGGGAAGAGAATATTCCCACAAGTTATGGATGACGCCGTGGACCGGACACACCAATGTTGGAGAAATTATTGCACCCTATGAGAAAGGTGAAAAAATATGGCTCTAAAGTGAAAAATATATCAGTTTACACAAAAGCACCCTCTGCACCTCGCCACAGCACTGCAGTGGCGCCTACCTGTCCCCAGGGTACTTCGGAATCAATAGCCAACACTCCAAGCCAGAGACTACTGTCCAGGAGCAACCGGAGTTACTGCTTGCTGCTCCTCTGTCAGAAGGAAGTGCGCATCTAAGCGCGCGAAGACAAGCCCCGCCCTTTATGTCCGAACTTGGAGTAGGCCCAAACACAACCGCATGGGAAGCGATTTAACATACAGCTAAGTGGAACACAAAACACACCCCAAACACATCCCAGCAAGTCATGCTGGATAAATAATAAAAAATAACTTAATCGTTTTAACAGCTTATCGATTAAAAGTCCTTATGCCTCTCCCAGAGTGTCATATCATGCCCTTATGTCAGAAATATAATAAAATAATAACAGGGGACTCTAGTAATACCCTTCTGTGAAACAGGTTTACTGCTTACAACATTCCCATATAGGGAAATAAATGACAGCCAGTTCTGGTATATCAAGTCTCTTCAGAAATAAAAGGCTGCACATACCTTAATGCTGCTTGTAGCATGAAACCGGTCTCCACACTGAAGATGTCTCATGGTTACCTTCAGAAGTCTTGTGAAAACCAGCGTGGATCTTAGTTACAACTGCTAAGATCATCAACCTCAGGGCAGAAATCTTCCATAACCCCTGAGGAAAATAGTACTCACCGGTACCATTTAAAATAAAAAACTCTTCCTAGTATAACACAGGCAAAGAGAATGACTGAGGGTGGAGGGGAAGGGAGGGGCTATATATACAGCTTTGCTGTGGTGCTCTTTGCCACTTCCTGTTAGCAGGAGGTTAATTTCCCACAAGTAAGGATGAAATCCGTGGATTCGTCATATCTTTGTAAAAGAAATTGTATTTTCAACTGGAATTTTTTTTTCATAAATATAAGGGTGTATTTAATGCACATGTTGATGTGATATACATAGCAAATGCCACATTATCAGTTCAATAAACTGACCCAACATGATAATTTAAGTCTTGTATCTGTGTCTCTGCCAGCAACTTGACTATTATTAAATACAGTAGAATTGTATAATCAGCAAGTGTACAATAAAAAAACAAGGCAGTAGCACTTACTGAATTTAAAATTTTATTACAAGCACAGAGACTTCATATTTTGCTATCTCTTTCTTTTACTGATCAATGCAGCCTTTAAAAGTTCATAACATATAACATCAATAAATACAGAAATTTAAATAACAGAGAAAAAAGTTAAAAAAAGGAGAGACTGGCTAATCAGGATGCAAGTGACAATCACCAACTGTCCAATACAAAATATAACGTCCTCTTTCTTTTGCTGCTGTTGACAGATAAGTACACAAAATTTCAATGCTCCTCATTTTATCCTTTATACTTTATTTATCATTAAACTTTACCTGTTTATTTTTTGTCCTACATTATTATTATTATTCATTATATTTTATTGGTTTAAGGACTTTAATTTCTCTTTTATATCTGGTTTCTTAACAAATCTTATTTTAATTTTTCTCCATTTTTCATTTCTATTTACTTTTTTCCTTTATTTACATGCATTTCCGCTTGTGCTATTGATCCATTTCGCTGCGCTTTATACCTGTTTATTATTTACCCGATTTCTGTGAATCCTCCACGTGACCACCGCCATTTTGTGGGAGTGTCTTGCGACGTAACGCGCCTACATTTTCCCGCCTTCGTCCGCATCCATCCTTGTAACAGACATTGTAGCTACAATCTCTTCTGTTACATTGTAATATTTATGCAATATCGCTTCTGATTTTGGTTATATTTGTTATAATACTTATTAGGACTTTGTCTGCCATCTAGTGTCCATCTTATATTAATATTATTACTATTTAGTACATACTATAACTTTGCTTGAAAATTTCAATAATTATTTATATTACATTTAAATTGTTAATATTTATCCTGTCAGAGAAATTGTTTTAATTTATTTTAAACACTTTTTACACATATACATTAAAAAAGTCACAAAAATGAGAATGATTTTAATGAGAATAAAGTTCAATCAATGATTGATTCATCCATGTCTAAATGGATGTCAAAAATAACCGATCTTTTAGCAGATAGAGCTACCAGTTCTAAAAAAAGCAGTTAAAAGAAGACATACATCTAATGCTATACAAGCTAGCAAACAATTAATTTCCAAATCTAAACAAAAAGATTATCTGAATCACACAGTCCCACGGGCAGGGGAAGCAAAATATTTGCCAGAAAGACCCTTAATCCCAAAAGGGCAAAATTCAGAGTTTCTAAGCCTAAAAAATTTATGATTAAAGATTACTCATCTTCCTACTCTAATATGTCTTCTAATGATTCAGATAATGATTATAATTCAATTTCATCTGATGATTCCCCTATAAACAAGAAACCAAGTAAATGTTAACAAAAAATTAAGCATTTAGAGGAAGTTGAGCCTATTTTTAAAGATGCCCATGGAAGTGTCCGGTTTAATCTGTACACCACCCCAGATCAGCTGAATGGGGGCCAGATTTGGATATGGCAAAATTTGTGAAACATCATATTAGAGTTCTCTAAAATCAAAATCAAGGAATAAAATGAGGGCTGAATGCCCTAGGCCTTTATTGCCAAAAAATAGTAATTTAACCCTAGAAATTGACCCAAAAATACTTTAATTTATTGGTACCCCTGGCTATAAGCTTAAAAAAAAGGTATAGATAAATCTTGGAACTATTGCCAAGATAAATTATTAGACTCTATTGGCCCCATCACAAAGTTATTAGAATTATAAGTTAATGCAGTCACTGATAACGAACTTACAAATTTGGCAAACAAAGAAACCATAGTTCAAGTTCCCTTTTCTCCAGACCTTTTTCTAAGCAATTTGTTTCTAGTAAAAAAGAAAAACAGCCAGTTTTGTCTTGTGATAAATTTAAAAACTCTGAACTCTTGTTATTTATCATTTCAAAATGGAGGGTATCCACCTTCTCAGGGAATGTTTAATAGACAACGATTGGTTAATAAGATTAGACCTATCAGACGCTTAATCTCACTGTTCCTATAAATCAATCCCATAGGCAATATCTAATCTTCAGTTGGAAAGACCAATTTTGGAGTTTTACCTGCCTTCCTTTTGGCCTTTCCTCTGCGCCTTGGATATACACCAAACTCCTGAAACCAGTAGTTTCTTGGTTGAGAATGAGAGGAATTCGGATCATTATTTATCTGTACGACATTCTCATCATGAACCAGAATCCAGTTCTGTTAAAAAGCACAACAAAGCACAACCATCTCTCTCTTAGAAAATGTGGGATTTTTAATCAACAAAGAAAAATCAATTCTAATTCCATCAACTTTCCTTATCTTTTTAGGTTTCCAAATAAATACATTGGATTCAACTCTCAGCCTTCCAATTTTAAAATTGAAGAATATCAAAAAAGAAATAGCCAAATTATTAACAAAACAACTAGTCTTCATCGGGTTAATAGCTAGAATAGTGGGGTTACTCTCATCCTCTAATTTAGGCTATTTTTCCTGCTCCCTTACATTATCAAGATCTTCAGAGCTTAAAAATCTTTCACTTGCAAAATGGCCTCTCTTACAATCATTTTATTCCTCTATCGTCAGAAGCAATAGAAGAACTTCTATGGTGGCTAACAAACATAGAAGCCTGGAATGGAAGAGTCATCTTCGGGAGTTTTCCAGATTTAGTGATAAAATCAGATGCGAGCGGTTGTGGTTGGGGTGCCCGTTACAGACCTTGTATCACCGGTGGAAAATGGTCTCTTGGGGGGAAAAAAAAAAAACTACATATAAATTGTCTGGAACTTTTGGCAGGTTCCTTTGCAGTCAAAAGTTTTTCAAATATTTCTGCCCCAATATCCATTCTCCTTCGAATGGACAATATTTCTGCAGTTCGTTACTTAAATCACCTGGGAGGTACCAAATCCAGAGATCTTTCAAACATCACCAAGGAATTTATTCACCTTTGCTTTGACAAAAATATATCGATTAAAGCGGAATAAATTTCAGGCCTTTTCAAAACTTAAGCGGACTGGGGATCTCATTTTCTGAGATATGCGAGGGATTGGAAGTTGAATCAAAATATTTTCTCTTTCTCTTCAGAATTTGAGAGGTCCTTTTCTATGGATTTATTTGCCCATATTTCAGTTGGCGCCCAGTGATTAATTTTCTCTCCTCTCTTTTCGATTCGGTCTAGCTTACCGTTCTATTAATGTTTCTCGTTCTGAAATCTCTGAATACCATTTCTTAGTTAACAATTTTCCTATAGGCCAACACCCATTAATCTGTAAATTATTAAAAGCAATCAGACTTCAACGCCCTCCAGTTCCTAAATATGATTTATTTTGGGAGGTTGATTTAATTTTTTTCTCTTTTTAAAAAATGGCCTTCTCATGACTTATCTTTAAAACAATTATCAGCTAAACTTGCTACCCTCTTATGTATTATTTCTTTTCATAGAATTTCCGACGTAAAAGCTTTAGATTTTAACTCTAAACGTTTTTCTCCTGAAGGAGTCCCCTTTATTCTTTCTGGTAGAACTAAAACCTTTTTCTTCATCTATTTTCTATCCTTATCTTCCTTCTGAACCTTCTTTATGTGTGGTTAAAGGTTCAAAATAATACGAATCTAGAACTTCACCCTTTAGACTTTCTTCTTCCTCTCAATTATTAATCTCTTTTGTTTCTCCTTTCTCACCTGTTACTTCTACCTCTATTAAATGGGCAATGAAAGAAGCTGGTATTGACATGTCTTTTTCAGCTCATTCAGTAAGAGGTTCAACGGCTTCTAAAGCATTTTTTAAATCTGCCTATCCAACAAATTTTGAATGCTGCAGATTGTTCATCTGACTATTTTTAAACAGTTTTATTTCAAACCCATTCAACACGCTTCATTAAATTTATTTTCTTAACAAGCTTTAAACTACCAAAATATGAAGTCTCTGTGCTTGTAATAAAATTATGATTATCCTAATTTCATGAAGGAATAATCTAGATTTTATTAGAGACACAGACAAATATTTTCCCTCCCTTATCGTTATACCCTCGCATATGATGTTACTTACCTTGTTTTATCTTATAGCTCCAAATCAATGAAGACATCTTACGAAATGAAGGTTTTCTTCCTTCCAATCCTCAGTCATCTTTCAAAGTCTCTACGAATTGGATAAAGAAAATTTCTTCTTGGCTTTGCTTGGATGAATTTCTACGAGTTGTTTTCCTTTTTTTGAGACTTTTTTTTTTTCTATTTTTTTTTTGGGCATTTCCAATATTTGCTCCTTTTTCCTCTAATTTACCAGCAAAGGCAAGAAAGAGGATGTTATATTTTGTATTGGACAGTTGGTGATTGTCACTTGTATCCCGATTGGTCAGTCTCTCCTTTGGTCTACTGGTCATCCTGTCTACATTTCCCAATGTTTTACTTTTTCTCTGTTAATTAAAATTTCTGTATTTATTGATGTTATATGTTATGAACTTTTAAAGGCTGCATTGATCAGTAAAAGAAAGAGATCGCAAAATATTTGTGTCTGTGTCTAATAAAATCTAGATTATTCCTTCACAAAATTATGATAATCGGAATTTTCCATCAGTTTGCTGTCACCTGTATCATGTGACAGCCCTCAGCCAATCACAGACTCATATACAGTACACTGTGAATCTTGCACATGCTCAGTAATAGCTGGTGCCTCAGAAAGTGCACATAAAAAGACTGCGCAAAGTTTGATAATGGAAGTATATTTCTAAAGTCTCTTAAAACTGAACATCCTATGTGAATCATGAAAGTTTAATTTTGACTTATATTTCATGATTCAAATAGATTTAATAATAGAAGTTGGAAAGTTGTTTAAAATTGTATGCTCTGAATCATGAAAGAAAAAGTTTGAGTTGTATGTCCCTTTCAAACATGACGGCATCTACAATTTTATAGAAAATAACATAATTTATGCTTACCTGATAAATTTATTTCTCTTGTAGTGTATCCAGTCCACGGATCATCCATTACTTATGGGATATTAACTCCTCCCCAACAGGAAGTGCAAGAGGATTCACCCAGCAGAGCTGCTATATAGCTCCTCCCCTAACTGCCATTACCAGTCATTCGACCGAAAACATGCAGAGAAAGGAAAACCATAGGGTACAGTGGTGACTGTAGTTTAATGGAAAAATTACCTGCCTTAAAGTGACAGGGCGGGCCGTGGACTGGATACACTACAAGAGAAATAAATTTATCAGGTAAGCATAAATTATGTTTTCTCTTGTTAAGTGTATCCAGTCCACGGATCATCCATTACTTATGGGATACCAATACCAAAGCTAAAGTACACGGATGACGGGAGGGACAGGCAGGCTCTTTATACGGAAGGAACCACTGCCTGAAGAACCTTTCTCCCAAAAACAGCCTCCGAAGAAGCAAAAGTGTCAAATTTGTAAAATTTGGAAAAAGTATGAAGAGAAGACCAAGTTGCAGCCTTGCAAATCTGTTCAACAGAAGCCTCATTCTTAAAGGCCCAAGTGGAAGCCACAGCTCTAGTAGAATGTGCTGTAATTCTTTCAGGAGGCTGCTGTCCAGCAGTCTCATAGGCTAACCGTATTATGCTACGAAGCCAAAAGGAGAGAGAGGTAGCCGAAGCTTTTTTACCTCTCCTCTGACCAGAATAAACGACAAACAGGGAAGACGTTTGTCGAAAATCCTTAGTTGCCTGTAGATAAAATTTCAGGGCACGGACTACATCTAGATTGTGTAGCAGACGTTCCTTTTTCGAAGAAGGATTAGGACACAAAGATGTAACCACAATCTCTTGATTGATATTCCTGTTAGTGACCACCTTAGGTAGGAACCCAGGTTTAGTACGCAGAACTACCTTGTCTGAATGAAAAATCAGATAAGGAGAATCACAATGTAAGGCAGATAACTCAGAGACTCTTCGAGCCGAGGAAATCGCCATTAAAAACAGAACTTTCCAAGATAACAACTTGATATCAATGGAATGAAGGGGTTCAAACGGAACCCCCTGTAAAACATTAAGAACTAAGTTCAAACTCCATGGTGGAGCAACAGTTTTAAACACAGGCTTGATCCTAGCTAAAGCCTGACAAAAAGCTTGAACGTCCGGAACTTCTGACAGACGTTTGTGTAAAAGAATGGACAGAGCTGAAATCTGTCCCTTTAAGGAACTAGCGGATAAACCCTTTTCTAAACCTTCTTGTAGAAAAGACAATATCCTCGGAATCCTAACCTTACTCCATGAGTAACTCTTGGATTCGCACCAATATAAGTATTTGCGCCATATCTTATGGTAAATCTTTCTGGTAACAGGCTTCCTAGCCTGTATTAAGGTATCAATAACTGACTCAGAAAAACCACGTTTTGATAAAATCAAGCGTTCAATTTCCAAGCAGTCAGCTTCAGAGAAATTAGATTTTGATGTTTGAAGGGACCCTGGATCAGAAGGTCCTGTTTCAGAGGTAGCGACCAAGGTGGACAGGATGACATGTCCACTAGATCTGCATACCAAGTCCTGCGTGGCCATGCAGGCGTTATTAGAATCACTGATGCTCTCTCCTGTTTGATTCTGGCAATCAATCAAGGAAGCATTGGGAAGGGTGGAAACACATAAGCCATCCCGAAGGTCCAAGGTGCTGTCAAAGCATCTATCAGAACCGCTCCCGGATCCCTGGATCTGGACCCGTAACGAGGAAGCTTGGCGTTCTGTCGAGACGCCATGAGATCTATCTCTGGTTTGCCCCAACGTCGAAGTATTTGGGCAAAGACCTCCGGATGAAGTTCCCACTCCCCCGGATGAAAAGTCTGACGACTTAAGAAATCCGCCTCCCAGTTCTCCACTCCCGGGATGTGGATTGCTGACAGGTGGCAAGAGTGAGACTCTGCCCAGCGAATTATCTTTGATACTTCCATCATTGCTAGGGAGCTTCTTGTCCCTCCCTGATGGTTGATGTAAGCTACAGTCGTGATGTTGTCCGACTGAAACCTGATGAACCCCCGAGTTGTTAACTGGGGCCAAGCCAGAAGGGCATTGAGAACTGCTCTCAATTCCAGAATGTTTATTGGTAGGAGACTCTCCTCCTGATTCCATTGTCCCTGAGCCTTCAGAGAATTCCAGACAGCGCCCCAACCTAGTAGGCTGGCGTCTGTTGTTACAATTGTCCAGTCCGGCCTGCTGAATGGCATCCCCCTGGACAGATCTGGCCGAGAAAGCCACCATAGAAGAGAATTTCTGGTCTCTTGATCCAGATTCAGAGTAGGGGACAAGTCTGAGTAATCCCCATTCCACTGACTTAGCATGCACAATTGCAGCGGTCTGAGATGTAGACGTGCAAAGGGTACTATGTCCATTGCTGCTACCATTCATTGAGCTACTGACGGGTGTTGAATGGAATGAAGGACACGGCATGCATTTTGAAGCTTTGTTAACCTGTCTTCTGTCAGGTAAATCTTAATTTCTACAGAATCTATAAGAGTCCCCAAGAAGGGAACTCTTGTGAGTGGAAAGAGAGAACTCTTCTTTTTGTTCACCTTCCATCCATGCGACCTTAGAAATGCCAGTACTAACTCTGTATGAGACTTGGCAGTTTGAAAGCTTGAAGCTTGTATCAGAATGTCATCTAGGTACGGAGCTACCGCAATTCCTCGCGGTCTTAGTACCGCCAGAAGAGCACACAGAACCTTTGTGAAGATTCTCGGAGCCGTAGCCAATCCGAATGGAAGAGCTACAAACTGGTAATGCCTGTCTAGAAAGGCAAACCTTAGATACCGGTAATGATCTTTGTGAATCGGTATGTGAAGGTAAGCATCCTTTAAATCCACTGTGGTCATGTACTGACCCTTTTGGATCATGGGTAAAATTGTCCGAATAGTTTCCATTTTGAACGATGGAACTCTTAGGAATTTGTTTAGGATCTTTAAATCCAAGATTGGCCTGAAAGTTCCCTCTTTTTTGGGAACCACAAACAGATTTGAGTAAAACCCTTGTCCTTGTTCCGACCGCGGAACCGGATGGATCACTCCCATTAATAAAAGATCTTGTACGCAGCGTAGAAACGCCTCTTTCTTTATTTGGTTTGTTGACAACCTTGACAGATGAAATCTCCCTCTTGGGGGAGAGAATTTGAAGTCTAGAAGGTATCCCTGAGATATGATCTCTAACGCCCAGGGATCCTGGACATCTCTTGCCCAAGCCTGGGCGAAGAGAGAAAGTCTGCCCCCCACTAGATCCGTTCCCGGATCGGGGGCCCTCGATTCATGCTGGCTTAGGGGCAGCAGCAGGTTTCCTGGCCTGCTTGCCCTTGTTCCAGGACTGGTTAGGTCTCCAGCCTTGTCTGTAGCGAGCAACAGCTCCTTCCTGTTTTGGTGCAGAGGAAGTTGATGCTGCTCCTGCTTTGAAATTACGAAAGGAACGAAAATTAGACTGTCTAGCCTTAGGTTTGGCTCTGTCTTGAGGCAGGGCATGGCCTTTACCTCCTGTAATGTCAGCGATAATTTCTTTCAACCCGGGCCCGAATAAGGTCTGCCCTTTGAAAGGTATATTAAGCAATTTAGATTTAGAAGTAACGTCAGCTGACCAGGATTTTAGCCACAGTGCTCTGCGTGCCTGAATGGCGAATCCGGAATTCTTAGCCGTAAGTTTAGTTAAATGTACTACGGCATCTGAAATAAATGAGTTAGCTAACTTAAGGGCTTTAAGCTTGTGTGTAATCTCATCTAATGGAGCTGATTCAAGTGTCTCTTCCAGAGACTCAAACCAAAATGCTGCTGCAGCCGTGACAGGCGCAATGCATGCAAGAGGTTGCAATATAAAACCTTGTTGAACAAACATTTTCTTAAGGTAACCCTCTAACTTTTTATCCATTGGATCTGAAAAGGCACAGCTATCCTCCACCGGGATAGTGGTACGCTTAGCTAAAATAGAAACTGCTCCCTCCACCTTAGGGACCGTTTGCCATAAGTCCCGTGTGGTGGCGTCTATTGGAAACATCTTTCTAAATATCGGAGGGGGTGAGAACGGCACACCGGGTCTATCCCACTCCTTAGTAACAATTTCAGTAAGTCTCTTAGGTATAGGAAAAACGTCAGTACTCGCCGGTACCGCAAAATATTTATCCAACCTACACATTTTCTCTGGTATTGCAACTGTGTTACAATCATTCAGAGCCGCTAACACCTCCCCTAGTAATACACGGAGGTTTTCCAGCTTAAATTTAAAATTTGAAATATCTGAATCCAGTTTGTTTGGATCAGAACCGTCACCCGCAGAATGAAGCTCTCCGTCCTCATGTTCTGCAAATTGTGACGCAGTGTCTGACATGGCCCTAATATTATCAGCGCACTCTGTTCTCACCCCAGAGTGATCACGCTTACCTCTTAGTTCTGGTAATTTAGCCAAAACTTCAGTCATAACAGTAGCCATATCCTGTAATGTGATTTGTAATGGCCGCCCAGATGTACTCGGCGCTACAATATCACGCACCTCCCGAGCGGGAGATGCAGGTACTGACACGTGAGGCGAGTTAGTCGGCATAACTCTCCCCTCGTTGTTTGGTGAAATATGTTCAATTTGTACAGATTGACTTTTATTTAAAGTAGCATCAATACAGTTAGTACATAAATTTCTATTGGGCTCCACTTTGGCTTTAGCACATATAGCACAGATATCTTCCTCTGAATCAGACATGTTTAACACACTAGCAAATAAACTAGCAACTTGGAAATACTTTTCAAGTAATTTACTATAATATGAAAACGTACTGTGCCTATAAGAAGCACAGAAAAAGTTATGACAGTTGAAAATTAATAAACTGAAAAGTTATAGCATCAAATCTTTGTAAAAAACACAATTTTAGCAAAGGATTGCTCCCATTAGCAAAGGATAACTAACCCTGATAGCAGAAAAAAAAAAAAAAAAAAAACAGAAATAAACGTTTTTTTTATCACAGTCAACTACAATCTCACAGCTCTGCTGTGAGTGATTACCTCCCTCAAAACAAGTTTTGAAGACCCCTGAGTTCTGTAGAGATGAACCGGATCATGCAGGGAAGACAATAAACTTCTGACTGAATTTTTTGATGCGTAGCAAAAGCACCAAAAAAGGTCCCTCCCCCTCACACATAACAGTGAGAGAGATCAGTAAACTGTCATAAATTAAATAAAACGACTGCCAAGTGGAAAAAAATAGTGCCCAAAACATTTTTTTACCCAGTACCTCAGAAAATTAAACGATTTTACATGCCAGCAAAAAACGTTTAACATTAATAAATTGAGTGTTATTAAAAAGCCTGTTGCTAGTCCCTGCAAATTAGGCTAAAGTTTTATCCATACAGTATAATTCCAGTGAAGTGCCATTCCCCAGAATACTGAAGTGTAAAATATACATACATGACAGCCTGATACCAGTTGCTGCTACTGCATTTAAGGCTGAGTTTACATTATATCGGTATGGCAGAATTTTCTCATCAATTCCATTGTCAGAAAATAATAAGCTGCTACATACCTCTTTGCAGATTAATCTGCCCGCTGTCCCCTGATCTGAAGTTTACCTCTCCTCAGATGGCCGAGAAACAGCAATATGATCTTAACTACTCCGGCTAAAATCATAGAAAAACTCAGGTAGATTCTTCTTCAAATTCTACCAGAGAAGGAATAACACACTCCGGTGCTATTATAAAATAACAAACTTTTGATTGAAGGTATGAAACTAAGTATAATCACCACAGTCCTCTCACACATCCTATCTATTCGTTGGGTGCAAGAGAATGACTGGTAATGGCAGTTAGGGGAGGAGCTATATAGCAGCTCTGCTGGGTGAATCCTCTTGCACTTCCTGTTGGGGAGGAGTTAATATCCCATAAGTAATGGATGATCCGTGGACTGGATACACTTAACAAGAGAAAAAGTACTTTAAATATTGACAATATAAGTCTAAATGTTTAGTTTCTATAAACAACCAAGATAATTGTAAAAATAAATCTACAACTTATTCAAAGGTCAATCTTTGCTTTAAATACATCATTATGTCTAGCATGTATTTACTGTTAAATATTCATTCAAAGGAGGATTACCTTGTATTTCATGGCTGCAGTCTATTTTGATAAACTATACTGATATACTACAGAAAAATTAACCTCAATTAAAGGCACAAAGAAACAAAAACAAAACACAACACTGCATTTTGGGCAGAACAGGTAACTGTTGCCAGATTAGTGAATCTCAGTTTTACAACAAGGGACCCTTTGTGGTTGATCTCCCGAATCCTAATGCCACTGTCCACTCTGTAAAGTGATATACTTGTGTGTGTGTAAAGCTCATGCAGACAAAGTTCATATGGTACAGCACAGTGGTAGTGGGTTGTGCAAGCTGCCGAGGGTTCCACACAATACCCCCAGAATAATGCAACAATGTCCAAGAATACAGCAGCACTCACCAATTTAACAGAAACTTCCATCTTTAATGGGATATCCAGGTAAAAAAGACAACGTATCAGACAGCTAGTCCTTAGTCATAACTAAGGACTAGACGTTCGAAACGTTGTCTTTACCTGGATGTCCCAATAAAGATGGAAGTTTTTGTTTAATTGGTGAGTGCTAATGTATTCTTAATCATTAAAGCACATGCAGGCCATAAATAGATGTATGGACTTCTATTTTGGGAGGTGGTCTGTTTGCATTAGGGCAGACCTGGGTTGAAGGATGAAAAGACACCCCCAAACTCTCCATCTGCTACAATCTAAATCCACATATAGTCAGCAGTCTCAAATAGTAAAGTAATCAGATTTAAGTTTTACATAGAAATACTATTAGTTGGAATATGCTCTCCATATAGCCCACACTTGCTCCTATCTGGTACAATCATAGAGCTGTACCAGATATGTTATGCTATGTTTGTAAAAACAAAACCACATTCTCGTCTCTGCGTTACATAACCTGTCCAGTCATAATTTTTAAAATTGTATTTAATACATATTTGTATGAGTAACCAGTTTTTCAAGGCCTTAATTATTTCAAGTATTAATAAAGGGTGAAAAGTTCAATTTTAGTTGAAATGAGAACACCCTGCTATTGTGATTTATGCTACTCCCTTCAACAATTAGTGTCAAAATTTACTGTATAAAGAAGGGTCAAACGATGCCCATTTGATTTTACTTATAATGCCTATAATCTTGTTGAGAGATCAAACGTGCCACAAACTCAACATTTATTCAATTCTAAACTGACATTGCATGTACACAGTTCAGACTGAGGATACGTTTCAGTAACACATATAGAGTCTATTAAGTAAAGTATGGCGCCACACCTTAATGGGTGAAAAGTGCCAGAATTCTCATAATACAGACACACCCATGATGTTAACAAAAACATTTAATTAAAGAAATTAATTCAGCAAGGTTGTTATATTACATTTATCAACTTGCAATAATCAACTGAGGGACATGGAAAGCCCACAGTTATATTACTGGTATATAGTTAAAGATAATACATTTAACACATTTTAAAAACATTTTTTGCATGTATATCCCCCTACTAGAACAGCTAAGATTTGTTTTTTTAATTATTTAAATAATTCTCATCCTATTTTTGATAAATTATATCTTAAATCCATACCGTATGCCTGCTTCCTCTGTGCCCCCCAACATTTCCTGATTCTGTTTAGTAACGTAGAGAGCGGTCACACCCGCTCTCTACGTAGACAACAATGTGAGCTCTGCAAAGAGTTTTTTCCCTTCCAGTGCCGTACGGCACACTGTCGGATTGGCTCACGTCACTTAAGAAATAAAAGCTACTTTAATGAAGGGTGGCCGGAGCTGAGCGAGTTAGAAGGGGTAATGTGAATGAATAAGTTTCACTGAGCACAATAAAACATAATTTATGTAAGAACTTACCTGATAAATTCATTTCTTTCATATTAGCAAGAGTCCATGAGCTAGTGACGTATGGGATATACATTCCTACCAGGAGGGGCAAAGTTTCCCAAACCTCAAAATGCCTATAAATACACCCCTCACCACACCCACAATTCAGTTTAACGAATAGCCAAGAAGTGGGGTGATAAAAAAGTGCGAAAGCATATAAAATAAGGAATTGGAATAATTGTGCTTTAAACAAAATCATAACCACCACAAAAAAAGGGCGGGCCTCATGGACTCTTGCTAATATGAAAGAAATGAATTTATCAGGTAAGTTCTTACATAAATTATGTTTTCTTTCATGTAATTAGCAAGAGTCCATGAGCTAGTGACGTATGGGATAATGATTACCCAAGATGTGGATCTTTCCACACAAGAGTCACTAGAGAGGGAAGGATAAAATAAAGACAGCCAATTCCTGCTGAAAATAATCCACACCCAAAATAAAGTTTAACGAAAAACATAAGCAGAAGATTCAAACTGAAACCGCTGCCTGAAGTACTTTTCTACCAAAAACTGCTTCAGAAGAAGAAAATACATCAAAATAGTAGAATTTAGTAAAAGTATGCAAAGAGGACCAAGTTGCTGCTTTGCAAATCTGATCAACCGAAGCTTCATTCCTAAACGCCCAGGAAGTAGAAACTGACCTAGTAGAATGAGCTGTAATTCTCTGAGGCGGAGTTTTACCCGACTCAACATAGGCAAGATGAATTAAAGATTTCAACCAAGATGCCAAAGAAATGGCAGAAGCTTTCTGGCCTTTTCTAGAACCGGAAAAGATAACAAATAGACTAGAAGTCTTTCTGAAAGATTTAGTAGCTTCAACATAATATTTCAAAGCTCTAACAACATCCAAAGAATGCAACGATTTCTCCTTAGAATTCTTAGGATTAGGACATAATGAAGGAACCACAATTTCTCTACTAATGTTGTTGGAATTCACAACTTTAGGTAAAAATTCAAAAGAAGTTCGCAACACCGCCTTATCCTGATGAAAAATCAGAAAAGGAGACTCACAAGAAAGAGCAGATAATTCAGAAACTCTTCTGGCAGAAGAGATGGCCAAAAGGAACAAAACTTTCCAAGAAAGTAATTTAATGTCCAATGAATGCATAGGTTCAAACGGAGGAGCTTGAAGAGCCCCCAGAACCAAATTCAAACTCCAAGGAGGAGAAATTGACTTAATGACAGGTTTTATACGAACCAAAGCTTGTACAAAACAATGAATATCAGGAAGAATAGCAATCTTTCTGTGAAAAAGAACAGAAAGAGCAGAGATTTGTCATTTCAAGGAACTTGCGGACAAACCTTTATCTAAACCATCCGGAAGAAACTGTAAAATTCTCGGAATTCTAAAAGAATGCCAAGAAAAATGATGAGAAATACACCAAGAAATATAAGTCTTCCAGACTCTATAATATATCTCTCTAGATACAGATTTACGAGCCTGTAACATAGTATTAATCACAGCGTCAGAGAAACCTCTTTGACGAAGAATCAAGCGTTCAATCTCCATACCTTTAAATTTAAGGATTTCAGATCCTGATGGAAAAAAGGACCTTGTGACAGAAGGTCTGGTCTTAACGGAAGAGTCCACGGTTGGCAAGAGGCCATCCGGACAAGATCCGCATACCAAAACCTGTGAGGTCATGCCGGAGCTACCAGCAGAACAAACGAGCATTCCTTCAGAATCTTGGAGATTACTCTTGGAAGAAGAACTAGAGGCGGAAAGATATAGGCAGGATGATACTTCCAAGGAAGTGATAATGCATCCACTGCCTCCGCCTGAGGATCCCGGGATCTGGACAGATACCTGGGAAGTTTCTTGTTTAGATGGGACGCCATCAAATCTATTTCTGGAAGTTCCCACATTTGAACGATCTGAAGAAATACCTCTGGGTGAAGAGACCATTCGCCCGGATGCAACGTTTGGCGACTGAGATAATCCGCTTCCCAATTGTCTACACCTGGGATATGAACCGCAGAGATTAGACAGGAGCTGGATTCCGCCCAAACCAAAATTCGAGATACTTCTTTCATAGCCAGAGGACTGTGAGTTCCTCCTTGATGATTGATGTATGCCACAGTTGTGACATTGTCTGTCTGAAAACAAATGAACGATTCTCTCTTCAGAAGAGGCCAAAACTGAAGAGCTCTGAAAATTGCACGGAGTTCCAAAATATTGATCGGTAATCTCACCTCCTGAGATTCCCAAACTCCTTGTGCCGTCAGAGATCCCCACACAGCTCCCCAACCTGTGAGACTTGCATCTGTTGAAATTACAGTCCAGGTCGGAAGTACAAAAGAAGCCCCCTGAATTAAACGATGGTGATCTGTCCACCACGTTAGAGAGTGTCGAACAATCGGTTTTAAAGATATTAATTGAGATATCTTTGTGTAATCCTTGCACCATTGATTCAGCATACAAAGCTGAAGAGGTCGCATGTGAAAACGAGCAAAGGGGATCGCGTCCGATGCAGCAGTCATAAGACCTAGAATTTCCATGCATAAGGCTACCGAAGGGAATGATTGTGACTGAAGGTTTCAACAAGCTGCCATCAGTTTTAGACGCCTCTTGTCTGTTAAAGACAGAGTCATGGACACTGAATCTATTTGGAAACCCAGAAAGGTTACCCTTGTCTGAGGAATCAATGAACTTTTTGGTAAATTGATCCTCCAACCATGATCTTGAAGAAACAACACAAGTCGATTCGTATGAAATTCTGCTAAATGTAAAGACTGAGCAAGTACCAAGATATCGTCCAAATAAGGAAATACCACAATACCCTGTTCTCTGATTACAGACAGAAGGGCACCGAGAACCTTTGTAAAAATTCTTGGAGCTGTAGCAAGGCCAAACGGCAGAGCCACAAACTGGTAATGCTTGTCCAGAAAAGAGAATCTCAGGAACCGATAATGATCCGGATGAATCGGAATATGCAGATATGCATCCTGTAAATCTATTGTGGACATATAATTCCCTTGCTGAACAAAAGGCAAGATAGTCCTTACAGTTACCATCTTGAACGTTGGTATCCTTACATAACGATTCAATATTTTTAGATCCAGAACTGGTCTGAAGGAATTCTCCTTCTTTGGTACAATGAAGAGATTTGAATAAAACCCCATCCCCTGTTCCTGAACTGGAACTGGCATAATTACTCCAGTCAACTCTAGATCTGAAACACAATTCAGAAATGCTTGAGCTTTTACTGGATTTACTGGGACACGGGAAAGAAAAAATCTCTTTGCAGGAGGTCTCATCTTGAAACCAATTCTGTACCCTTCTGAAACAATGTTCTGAATCCAAAGATTGTGAACAGAATTGATCCAAATTTCTTTGAAAAAATGTAACCTGCCCCCTACCAGCTGAGCTGGAATGAGGGCCGCACCTTCATGTGGACTTAGAAGCTGGCTTTGCTTTTCTAGAAGGCTTGGATTTATTCCAGATTGGAGATGGTTTCCAAACTGAAACTGCTCCTGAGGATGAAGGATCAGGTTTTTGTTCTTTGTTGAAACGAAAGGAACGAAAACGATTATTAGCTCTGTTTTTACCCTTAGATTTTTTATCCTGTGGTAAAAAAAGTTCCTTTCCCACCAGTAACAGTTGAAATAATAGAATCCAACTGAGAACCAAATAATTTGTTACCCTGGAAAGAAATGGAAAGTAGAGTTGATTTAGAAGCCATATCAGCATTCCAAGTCTTAAGCCATAAAGCTCTTCTAGCTAAAATAGCTAGAGACATAAACCTGACATCAACTCTGATAATATCAAAGATGGCATCACAGATAAAATTATTAGCATGCTGAAGAAGAATAATAATATCATGAGAATCATGATGTGTTACTTGTTGCGCTAAGGTTTCCAACCAAAAAGTTGAAGCTGCAGCAACATCAGCCAAAGATATAGCAGGTCTAAGAAGATTACCTGAACACAGATAAGCTTTTCTTAGAAAGGATTCAATTTTCCTATCTAAAGGATCCTTAAACGAAGTACCATCTGACGTAGGAATAGTAGTACGTTTAGCAAGGGTAGAAATAGCCCCATCAACTTTAGGGATTTTGTCCCAAAATTCTAATCTGTCAGACGGCACAGGATATAATTGCTTAAAACGTTTAGAAGGAGTAAATGAATTACCCAATTTATCCCATTCTTTGGAAATTACTGCAGAAATAGCATTAGGAACAGGAAAAACTTCTGGAATAACCACAGGAGATTTAAATACCTTATCCAAACGTTTAGAATTAGTATCAAGAGGACCAGAATCCTCTATTTCTAAAGCAATTAGAACTTCTTTAAGTAAAGAACGAATAAATTCCATTTTAAATAAATATGAAGATTTATCAGCATCAACCTCTGAGACAGAATCCTCTGAACCAGAAGAGTCATCAGAATCAGAATGATGATGTTCATTTAAAAATTCATCTGTAGGGAGAGAAGTTTTAAAAGATTTTTTACGTTTACTAGAAGGAGAAATAACAGACATAGCCTTCTTTATGGATTCAGAAACAAAATCTCTTATGTTATCAGGAACATTCTGCACCTTAGATGTTGAAGGAACTGCAACAGGCAATGGTACTTTACTAAAGGAAATATTATCTGCATTAACAAGTTTGTCATGACAATCAATACAAACAACAGTTGGAGGAATAGCTACCAAAAGTTTACAGCAGATACACTTAGCTTTGGTAGATCCAGCACTAGACAGCTATTTTCCTGTAGTATCTTCTGACTCAGATGCAACGTGAGACATCTTGCAATATGTAAGAGAAAAAACAACAACATATAAAGCAAAATTGATCAAATTCCTTAAATGACAGTTTCAGGAATGGGAAAAAATGCCAAAGAACAAGCTTCTAGCAACCAGAAGCAATGAAAAATGAGACTTAAATAATGTGGAGACAAAAGCGACGCCCATATTTTTTAGCGCCAAATAAGACGCCCACATTATTTGGCGCCTAAATGCTTTTTGGCGCCAAAAATGACGCCACATCCGGAACGCCGACATTTTTGGCGCAAAATAACGTCAAAAAATGACGCAACTTCCGGCGACACGTATGACGCCGGAAACAGAAAAGAATTTTTGCACCAAAAAAGTCCGCGCCAAGAATGACGCAATAAAATGAAGCATTTTCAGCCCCCGCGAGCCTAACAGCCCACAGGGAAAATAGTCAAATTTTTGAAGGTAAGAAAAAATGATTAAATCAAATGCATTATCCCAAATATGAAACTGACTGTCTGAAAAATAAGGAAAGTTGAACATTCTGAGTCAAGGCAAATAAATGTTTGAATACATATATTTAGAACTTTATAAACAAAGTGCCCAACCATAGCTTAGAGTGTCACATAAAATAAGATTTACTTACCCCAGGACACTCATCTACATGTTTGTAGAAAGCCAAACCAGTACTGAAACGAGAATCAGCAGAGGTAATGGTATATATAAGAGTATATCGTCGATCTGAAAAGGGAGGTAAGAGATGAATCTCTACGACCGATAACAGAGAACCTATGAAATAGACCCCGTAGAAGGAGATCACTGCATTCAAATAGGCAATACTCTCCTCACATCCCTCTGACATTCACTGCACGCTGAGAGGAAAACCGGGCTCCAACTTGCTGCGGAGCGCATATCAACGTAGAATCTAGCACAAACTTACTTCACCACCTCCATCGGAGGCAAAGTTTGTAAAACTGAATTGTGGGCGTGGTGAGGGGTGTATTTATAGGCATTTTGAGGTTTGGGAAACTTTGCCCCTCCTGGTAGGAATGTATATCCCATACGTCACTAGCTCATGGACTCTTGCTAATTACATGAAAGAAAAACTAATACTGCTGACTTATATTCAAATATTAGCAGGATTTCATTTTTGTTTTTTTATTGCGGGCAAGTTTAGCATCACTTTTATATAGCATGTTTTAAAAATATAAGTTTTTCTTCTTCACCTTGTCTGGACATTAAACAAAATATACTTTTATACTGCAAAAAAACAGAATTTATGCTTACCTGATAAATTACTTTCTCTTACGGTGTATCCAGTCCACGGATTCATCCTTACTTGTGGGATATTCTCAATCCCTACAGGAAATGTCAAAGAGAGCACACAGCAGAGCTGTCCATATAGCTCCCCTCAGACTCCGCCCCCCCAGTCATTCGACCGACTGTTAGGAGAAAAAGGAGAAACCATAGGGTGCAGTGGTGACTGTAGTTTTACTAAAATAAATTTGAACCTGACTTAATTGCCAGGGCGGGCCGTGGACTGGATACACCGTAAGAGAAAGTAATTTATTAGGTAAGCATAAATTCTGTTTTCTCTTACATGGTGTATCCAGTCCACGGATTCATCCTTACTTGTGGGATACCAATACCAAAGCTTTAGGACACGGATGAAGGGAGGCAACAAGTCAGGTAACCTAAACGGAAGGCACCACTGCTTGCAAAACCTTTCTTCCAAAAATAGCCTCCGAAGAAGCAAAAGTATCGAATTTGTAAAATTTGGCAAATGTATGCAGTGAAGACCAAGTCGCTGCCTTACAAATCTGTTCAACAGAAGCCTCATTCTTGAAAGCCCATGTGGAAGCCACAGCTCTAGTGGAATGAGCTGTAATTCGTTCAGGAGGCTGCTGTCCAGCAGTCTCATAAGCCAATCGGATGATGCTTTTCAGCCTGAAGGAAAGAGAGGTAGCAGTCGCTTTCTGACCTCTCCTCTTACCAGAATAGACAACAAACAAGGATGATGTTTGTCTGAAATCTTTAGTTGCCTTTAAATAGAATTTTAAAGCACGAACCACATCAAGATTGTGTAACAGTCGTTCCTTCTTAGAAACTGGATTAGGGCACAGAGAAGGAACAATAATTTCCTGGTTAATATTCTTATTAGAAACCACTTTTGGAAGGAAACCAGGTTTGGTACGCAAAACAACCTTATCTGCATGGAACGCCAGATAGGGTGAATTACACTGCAAAGCAGACAATTCAGAAACTCTTCGAGCAGAAGAAATAGCTACCAAAAACAAAACTTTCCAAGATAACAACTTAACATCTATGGAATGCAAAGGTTCAAACGGAACTCCTTGAAGAACTGAAAGAACTACATTTAGACTCCATGGAGGAGCCACCGGTCTGTAGACAGGCTTGATTCTAACTAGGGCCTGTGCAAACGCCTGAACGTCTGGTACAGCTGCCAGACGCTTGTGAAACAGGACAGAGCAGATATCTGTCCCTTTAAGGAACTAGCTGACAAACCTTTCTCCAATCCTTCTTGGAGAAAAGACAATATCCTTGGAATCCTAGCCTTACTCCACGAGTAACCATTGGATTCGCACCAACAAAGATATTTCCGCCATATCTTATGGTAAATTTTCCTGGTGACAGGCTTTCTAGCCTGGATCAGAGTATCTATAACTGATTCAGAGAACCCACGCTTAGCTAGAATTAACCGTTCAATCTCCAAGCAGTTAGTTGCAGTGAAACAATATTTGGATGCTTGAATGGACCTTGAATTAGAAGATCCTGCCTCGATGGCAGTTTCCATGGTGGAGCCGATGACATGTCCACTAGGTCTGCATACCAAGTCCTGCGTGGCCACGCAGGCGCTATCAGAATTACCGAAGCCTTCTCCTGTTTGATTCTGGCTACTAGCCGAGGGAGAAGAGGAAACGGTGGAAAGACATAAGCTAGACTGAATGACCAAGGTGCTACTAAAGCATCTATCAATGCCGCCTTGGGATCCCTGGATCTGGATCCGTAAAGGGGAAGTTTGGTGTTCTGACGGGACGCCATCAGATCCAATTCTGGAATGCCCCATAGCTGGGTCAGCTGAGCAAAAACCTCCGGGTGGAGTTCCCACTCCCCCGGATGGAAAGTCTGACGACTCAGAAAATCCGCCTCCCAGTTGTCTACTCCTGGGATGTGAATTGCAGATAGATGGCAGGAGTGATTGTCCGCCCATTTGATGATCCTGGTTACTTCCTTCATCGCTAGGGAACTCTTTGTTCCTCCCTGATGATTGATGTACGCTACAGTCGTGATGTTGTCCGACTGAAATCTGATGAATTTGGCCTCCGCTAGTTGAGGCCATGCCTGGAGCGTATTGAATATCGCTCTCAGTTCCAAAATGTTTATCGGGAGAAGAGATTCTTCCCGAGACCATAGACCCTGAGCTTTCAGGGAGTCCCAGACCGCACCCCAGCCTAACAGACTGGCATCGGTCGTGACAATGATCCACTCCGGTCTGCGGAAACTCATTCCCTGAGACAGGTGATCCTGAGACAACCACCAGAGAAGAGAGTCTCTGGTTTTCTGGTCCATTTGTATTTGAGGAGACAAATCTGCATAATCCCCATTCCACTGTTTGAGCGTGCACAGTTGCAGTGGTCTTAGATGAATTCGGGCAAAAGGGACTACGTCCATTGCCGCAACCATTAAACCGATTACCTCCATGCACTGAGCCACAGAAGGCAGAGGAATGGAATGAAGAACTCGGCAAGTATTCAAAAGTTTTGACTTCCTGACCTCTGTCAGAAAGATTTTCATTTCTACCGAGTCTATTAGTGTTCCCAGGAAGGGAACCCTTGTGAGTGGGGACAGAGAACTTTTTTCGACGTTCACCTTCCACCCGTGAGACCTTAGAAAGGCCAGAACAATGTCCGTATGAGCCATGGCTCTGTGGAAAGATGACGCCCGAATTAAGATGTTGTCTAGGTAAGGTGCTACTGCAATGCCCCGCGGTCTTAGAACCGCTAGAAGGGACCCCAGCACCTTTGTGAAAATTCTGGGAGCGGTGGCCAACCCGAAAGGATGCGTGTCCAGAAAGGCAAACCTTAGGAACTGATGATGATCTTTGTGGATAGGAATATGTAGGTACGCATCCTTTAGATCCACGGTAGTCATATATTGACCTTACTGGATCATCGGCAAGATTGTCCGAATGGTTTCCATTTTGAAAGATGGAACTCTGAGGAATTTGTTTAGAATTTTTAGATCCAGGATTGGCCTGAAAGTTCCCTCCTTTTTGGGAACTACAAACAGGTTTGAGTAAAATCCCTTCCTTGTTCTTGCAATTGGAACTGGGTGCATCACTCACATCTTTAGAAGATCTTCTACACAGCGTAAGAACGCCTGTTTCTTTGTCTGGTCTGAAGACAAACGAGAAATGTGGAACCTTCCCCTTGGGGGAAGAGTCCTTGAATTCTAATAGATACTCCTGAGCCACAATTTCTAATGCCCAGGGATCTGGAACATCTCTTGCCCAAGCCTGAGCAAAGAGAGAAAGTCTGCCCCCTACTAGATCCGGTCCCGGATCGGTGGCTACCCCTTCATGCTGTCTTGGTAGCAGACGCAGGCTTCTTGGCCTGTTTACCCTTATTCCAGCCCTGCAAGGGTTTCCATGTTGCTTTGGGCTGTGAAGCGTTACCCTCTTGCTTTGCGGCAGCAGAGGTTGAAGCAGGTCCGCTCCTGAAGTTGCGAAAGGAGCGAAAAGTAGCCTTGCTTTTGGCCTTAAACGGTCTATCCTGCGGGAGGGCATGGCCCTTCCCCCCAGTGATATCCGCAATAATTTCTTTCAACTCGGGACCAAAAAGGGTCTTACCCTTGAAAGGAATATTTAGTAATGTTGTTTTGGACGACACGTCATAATGGCAAAACCAGAATTTTTCGCTGCTAACTTAGCTAATTGTAAAGCGGCATCTGTGATAAAAGAATTCGCCAGCTTTAGAGCATGAATTCTATCCATGACTTCGTCATATGAAGTCTCCCTCTGGAGCGACTCCTCCAGCGCCTCAAACCAAAAAGCCGCTGCAGAAGTTACAGGAATAATGCAGGCAATTGGCTGAAGAAGGAAACTTTGCTGAACAAACATTTTCTTCAGCAAACCTTCCAATTTTTTATCCATAGGGTCTTTAAAAGTACAACTGTCTTCTATTGGTATAGTTGTACGCTTAGCAAGTGTTGAAACTGCTCCCTCTACCTTAGGGACCGTCTGCCACGCGTCCCGCCTGGGTTCATTTATGGGGAACATTTTCTTAAAGATTGGAGGGGGAACAAAAGGTACACCTGGTCTCTCCCACTCCCTAGTCACAATATCCGCCACCCTCTTCGGGATCGGAAACGCATCAGTGTATACAGGGACCTCTAAAAACCTGTCCATTTTACACAATTTTTCTGGGACCACCATGGGGTCACAATCATCCAGCGTAGCTAAAACCTCCTTAAGCAGGACGCGGAGGTGTTCCAGCTTAAATTTAAATGCTAAGGAATCTGAATCTGCCCGCTGAGAAATTTTTCCTGTGTCAGAAATTTCTCCCTCGGACAGACCATCCCTCACTGCCACTTCAGATCCAAAGCTTCTGATTGCTCATCCTCTGTTCTTAAAACTGAGCTATCACGCTTTTTTGGAAAAAACTGGCAGTTTGGATAGAAATGCCGCAAGGGAATTATCCATGACTGTTGCTAATTGCTGTAAAGTAATGGGGCACAATGCGCTAGAGGTACTAGGCAACGCTTGCGCGGGCGTAACTGGTGTCGACACATGGGGAGAGGAAGGAGGACTATCCTCATTACCTTCCGTCAAAGAATCATCTTGGGCTACATTTTTAAGTGTCACTGCATGGTCATTAAAATGTTTAGACACCTTAGCACACTTTAAACATAAATGCAATGGGGGTACCACCATGGCTTTTAAACACATAGAACAAGGTCTATCTGTAGGCTCAGACATGTTAGACAGACTTAGATAGCACTCAAATACAGAAAAATACACTTTTTGAAAAAACGGTACTGTGCCTTTAAATAATAAAAAGCACACACTTTTTTACCAAATCTCAAAAAAACATCCAATCTTTATGAAATTTACACCATATGATCCTAATGCTTTGAAATGATTGCACACCAAGTTTCAAGCCAATTAACCCCTTATTGCCCAAACCGGAGCAAATTGAAGCAAGCCACCGGTTTTACACACTACAGCACTATGCCACAGGCTCTGCTGTGGCCCTACCTTCCCTGGGGATTAGTTTTGGAACGAAAATAAGCCTCCCTGTAGTCCTCCTGCAATCTCTGGACTCTACATGTGAAGCTGCATGAAGCTGTCTTGCAAAAGAACTGAGCAACTGAGGCGCGAAAATTAGGCCCCCTCCCTCTTCACTCCGGAGTTGTGGGGCCTTCCTAAGCCAAATTAGGTGTCTAAAAATATGCCAGGCGTATTAAACCCCTAAAAACAGAATTTATGTTTACCTGATAAATTACTTTCTCCAACGGTGTGTCCGGTCCACGGCGTCATCCTTACTTGTGGGATATTCTCCTCCCCAACAGGAAATGGCAAAGAGCCCAGCAAAGCTGGTCACATGATCCCTCCTAGGCTCCGCCTTCCCCAGTCATTCGACCGACGTAAAGGAGGAATATTTGCATAGGAGAAACCATATGATACCGTGGTGACTGTAGTTAAAGAAAATAAATTATCAGACCTGATTAAAAAACCAGGGCGGGCCGTGGACCGGACACACCGTTGGAGAAAGTAATTTATCAGGTAAACATAAATTCTGTTTTCTCCAACATAGGTGTGTCCGGTCCACGGCGTCATCCTTACTTGTTGGAACCAATACCAAAGCTTTAGGACACGGATGAAGGGAGGGAGCAAATCAGGTCACCTAGATGGAAGGCACCACAGCTTGCAAAACCTTTCTCCCAAAAATAGCCTCAGAAGAAGCAAAAGTATCAAACTTGTAAAATTTAGTAAAAGTGTGCAGTGAAGACCAAGTCGCTGCCTTACATATCTGATCAACAGAAGCCTCGTTCTTGAAGGCCCATGTGGAAGCCACAGCCCTAGTGGAATGAGCTGTGATTCTTTCAGGAGGCTGCCGTCCGGCAGTCTCATAAGCCAAACTGATGATGCTTTTAATCCAAAAAGAGAGAGAGGTAGAAGTTGCTTTTTGACCTCTCCTTTTACCAGAATAAACAACAAACAAGGAAGATGTTTGTCTAAAATCCTTTGTAGCATCTAAATAGAATTTTAGAGCGCGAGCAACATCCAAATTGTGCAACAAACGTTCCTTCTTTGAAACTGGATTCGGACACAAAGAAGGCACGACTATCTCCTGGTTAATGTTTTTGTTAGAAACAACTTTCGGAAGAAAACCAGGTTTAGTACGTAAAACCACCTTATCTGCATGGAACACCAGATAAGGAGGAGAACACTGCAGAGCAGATAATTCTGAAACTCTTCTAGCAGAAGAAATTGCAACCAAAAACAAAACTTTCCAAGATAATAACTTAATATCAACGGAATGTAAGGGTTCAAACGGAACCCCCTGAAGAACTGAAAGAACTAAATTGAGACTCCAAGGAGGAGTCAAAGGTTTGTAAACAGGCTTGATTCTAACCAGAGCCTGAACAAAGGCTTGAACATCTGGCACAGCTGCCAGCTTTTTGTGAAGTAACACAGACAAGGCAGAAATCTGTCCCTTCAAGGAACTTGCAGATAATCCTTTCTCCAATCCTTCTTGAAGAAAGGATAGAATCTTAGGAATTTTTACCTTGTCCCAAGGGAATCCTTTGGATTCACACCAACAGATATATTTTTTCCATATTTTATGGTAAATTTTTTTGATAAGATCAAGCGTTCAATCTCCAAGCAGTCAGTTGGAGTGAGACCAGATTCGGATGTTCGAACGGACCTTGAACAAGAAGGTCTCGTCTCAAAGGTAGCTTCCATGGTGGAGCCGATGACATATTCACCAGGTCTGCATACCAAGTCCTGCGTGGCCACGTAGGAGCTATCAAGATCACCGATGCCCTCTCCTGATTGATCCTGGCTACCAGCCTGGGGATGAGAGGAAACGGCGGGAATACATAAGCTAGTTTGAAGGTCCAAGGTGCTACTAGTGCATCTACTAGAGTCGCCTTGGGATCCCTGGATCTGGACCCGTAGCAAGGAACCTTGAAGTTCTGACGAGAGGCCATCAGATCCATGTCTGGAATGCCCACACAGTTGAGTAATGTGGGCAAAGATTTCCGGATGGAGTTCCCACTCCCCCGGATGTAATGTCTGACGACTCAGAAAATCCGCTTCCCAATTTTCCACTCCTGGGATGTGGATTGCAGACAAGTGGCAGGAGTGAGTCTCCGCCCATTGAATGATTTTGGTCACTTCTTCCATCGCCAGGGAACTCCTTGTTCCCCCCTGATGGTTGATGTACGCAACAGTCGTCATGTTGTCTGATTGAAACCGTATGAACTTGGCCTTTGCTAGCTGAGGCCAAGCCTTGAGAGCATTGAGTATCGCTCTCAGTTCCAGAATATTTATCGGTAGAAGAGATTCTTCCCGAGACCAAAGACCCTGAGCTTTCAGGGGTCCCCAGACCGCGCCCCAGCCCATCAGACTGGCGTCGGTCGTGACAATGACCCACTCTGGTCTGCGGAAGCTCATCCCCTGTGACAGGTTGTCCAGGGACAGCCACCAACGGAGTGAATCTCTGGTCCTCTGATTTACTTGTATCGTCGGAGACAAGTCTGTATAGTCCCCATTCCACTGACTGAGCATGCACAGTTGTAATGGTCTTAGATGAATGCGCGCAAAAGGAACTATGTCCATTGCCGCTACCATCAAACCTATTACTTCCATGCACTGCGCTATGGAAGGAAGAGGAACGGAATGAAGTATTTGACAAGAGTTTAGAAGTTTTGTTTTTCTGGCCTCTGTCAGAAAAATCCTCATTTCTAAGGAGTCTATTATTGTTCCCAAGAAGGGAACCCTCGTTGACGGAGATAGAGAACTCTTTTCTACGTTCACTTTCCATCCGTGAGATCTGAGAAAGGCCAGGACAATGTCCGTGTGAGCCTTTGCTAGAGGAAGGGACGACGCTTGAATCAGAATGTCGTCCAAGTAAGGTACTACTGCAATGCCCCTTGGTCTTAGCACCGCTAGAAGGGACCCTAGTACCTTTGTGAAAATCCTTGGAGCAGTGGCTAATCCGAACGGAAGTGCCACAAACTGGTAATGCTTGTCCAGGAATGCGAACCTTAGGAACCGATGATGTTCCTTGTGGATAGGAATATGTAGATACGCATCCTTTAAATCCACCGTGGTCATGAATTGACCTTCCTGGATGGAAGGAAGAATTGTTCGAATGGTTTCCATTTTGAACGATGGAACCTTGAGAAACTTGTTTAGGATCTTGAGATCTAAGATTGGTCTGAACGTTCCCTCTTTTTTGGGAACTACGAACAGATTGGAGTAGAACCCCATCCCTTGTTCTCCTAATGGAACAGGATGAATCACTCCCATTTTTAACAGGTCTTCTACACAATGTAAGAATGCCTGTTTTTTTATGTGGTCTGAAGACAATTGAGACCTGTGGAACCTCCCCCTTGGGGGAAGCCCTTTGAATTCCAGAAGATAACCTTGGGAGACTATTTCTAGCGCCCAAGGATCCAGAACATCTCTTGCCCAAGCCTGAGCGAAGAGAGAGAGTCTGCCCCCCACCAGATCCGGTCCCGGATCGGGGGCCAACATCTCATGCTGTCTTGGTAGCAGTGGCAGGTTTCTTGGCCTGCTTTCCCTTGTTCCAGCCTTGCATTGGTCTCCAGGCTGGCTTGGCTTGAGAAGTATTACCCTCTTGCTTAGAGGACGTAGCACTTGGGGCTGGTCCGTTTCTGCGAAAGGGACGAAAATTAGGTTTATTTTTGGCCTTGAAAGACCTATCCTGAGGAAGGGCGTGGCCCTTGCCCCCAGTGATATCAGAGATAATCTCTTTCAAGTCAGGGCCAAACAGCGTTTTCCCCTTGAAAGGAATGTTAAGCAATTTGTTCTTGGAAGACGCATCCGCTGACCAAGATTTTAACCAAAGCGCTCTGCGCGCCACAATAGCAAACCCAGAATTTTTCGCCGCTAACCTAGCCAATTGCAAAGTGGCGTCTAGGGTGAAAGAATTAGCCAATTTGAGAGCACGGATTCTGTCCATAATCTCCTCATAAGAAGGAGAATTACTAGTGATCGCCTTTTCTAGCTCATCGAACCAGAAACACGCGGCTGTAGTGACAGGGACAATGCATGAAATTGGTTGTAGAAGGTAACCTTGCTGAACAAACATCTTTTTAAGCAAACCTTCTAATTTTTTATCCATAGGATCTTTGAAAGCACAACTATCTTCTATGGGTATAGTGGTGCGTTTGTTTAGAGTAGAAACCGCCCCCTCGACCTTGGGGACTGTCTGCCATAAGTCCTTTCTGGGGTCGACCATAGGAAACAATTTTTTAAATATGGGGGGAGGGACGAAAGGTATACCGGGCCTTTCCCATTCTTTATTTACAATGTCCGCCACCCGCTTGGGTATAGGAAAAGCTTCGGGGGGCCCCGGGACCTCTAGGAACTTGTGACTGGTGTAGGGGCCCTTCAGAAACAATATCATCAGCGTCCTCATGCTCTTCAGTATTTTCTAAAACAGAGCAGTCGCGCTTTCGCTGATAAGTGGGCATTTTGGCTAAAATGTTTTTGATAGAATTATCCATTACAGCCGTTAATTGTTGCATTGTGGGCAAGACTGGTGTAGACGAAGGAGGGGATGATGCAGTACCATGCTTACTCCCCTCACTTGAGGAATCATCTTGGGCATCATTTTCTCTAAATTTTGTGTCACATAAATCACATCTATTTAAATGAGAAGGGACCTTGGCTTCCCCACATTCAGAACACAGTCTATCTGGCAGTTCAGACATGTTAAACAGGCATAAACTTGATAACAAAGTACAAAAAACGTTTTAAAATAAAACCGTTACTGTCACTTTAAATTTTAAACTGAACACACTTTATTACTGCAATTGCGAAAAAGTATGAAGGAATTGTTCAAAATTCACCAAAATTTCACCACAGTGTCTTAAAGCCTTAAAAGTATTGCACACCAAATTTGGAAGCTTTAACCCTTAAAATAACGGAACCGGAGCCGTTTTTATATTTAACCCCTTTACAGTCCCTGGTATCTGCTTTGCTGAGACCCAACCAAGCCCAAAGGGGAATACGATACCAAATGACGCCTTCAGAAAGTCTTTTCTATGTATCAGAGCTCCTCACACATGCATCTGCATGTCATGCTTCTCAAAAACAAGTGCGCAATACAGGCGCGAAAATGAGACTCTGCCTATGATTAGGGAAAGCCCCTAGAGAATAAGGTGTCCAATACAGTGCCTGCCGGTTATTTTACAAAATTCCCAAGATTAAAATAATTCCTCAAGGCTATGGAGTATAAAATATGTTTATATATAAATCGATTTAGCCCAGAAAATGTCTACAGTCTTAAAAAGCCCTTGTGAAGCCCTTATTTACTGTCTGTAATAAAATGGCTTACCGGATCCCATAGGGAAAATGACAGCTTCCAGCATTACATCGTCTTGTTAGAATGTGTCATACCTCAAGCAGCAAAAGTCTGCTCACTGTTCCCCCAACTGAAGTTAATTCCTCTCAACAGTCCTGTGTGGAACAGCCATCGATTTTAGTAACGGTTGCTAAAATCATTTTCCTCTTACAAACAGAAATCTTCATCTCTTTTCTGTTTCAGAGTAAATAGTACATACCAGCACTATTTTAAAATAACAAACTCTTGATTGAATAATAAAAACTACAGTTAAACACTAAAAAACTCTAAGCCATCTCCGTGGAGATGTTGCCTGTACAACGGCAAAGAGAATGACTGGGGAAGGCGGAGCCTAGGAGGGATCATGTGACCAGCTTTGCTGGGCTCTTTGCCATTTCCTGTTGGGGAGGAGAATATCCCACAAGTAAGGATGACGCCGTGGACCGGACACACCTATGTTGGAGAAAAGTGTTCCAAACATAATAAACACTTGTGCAAATGTCAGATTGTAGTAGAAAAATAATCGATTTTCCCCATAACAGTGTCCACCAGTGATTTAAGCCCTTTTAACTAAGCCATCCTTCTATACAGAGTCTCAGAATATGGCTTACCTTCCCACATGGGGATTTCTGTCAGTCTTCTAGCATTACCAAGTCTTGTTAGAAAAAAAGTGACTGAGCATACCTTAAGCAGTTAAGCCTGCAAACTGTTCCCCCCAACTGAAGTTCTCCGGTACTCAACAGTCCTGTGTGGGAACAGCAGTGGATTTTAGTTACAACATGCTAAAATCCTTTTCCTCTCAGCAGAAATCTTCATCACTTTCTGCCTCAGAGTAAATAATACAAACCGGCACTATTTTAAAATAACAAACTCTTGATTGAAGAAATAAAAACTACAAATCTAACACCACATACTCTTTACGCTCCCGTGGAGATGCTATTGTTAGAGCGGCAAAGAGAATGACTGGGGGGCGGAGCCTGAGGGGAGCTATATGGACAGCTCTGCTGTGTGCTCTCTTTGCTACTTCCTGTAGGCATTAAGAATATCCCACAAGTAAGGATGAATCCGTGGACTGGATACACCATGTAAGAGAAAATGTCTTTAAAAGCAATTAACTACCCTATGTGGGGAAAAAGAGATGTAATGCAACTCAGAGCGCGCCTTTAAACAATACAAAAAGTGTATATATAATATAAAGTTATATTATATTAGTAATCCGCTAAAGAATATAAAAAAAATGCTTGTATAAAAAAAATCTCCTTAATCAAAACAAGAGAAAAGATAGTGCTAATATAGTGTGAAGGAACTTCAAGTGAGACAGGGGTTTAGATTAAGACAATTTTAATAAACTAAAAATTTATCATAATCAAATTCCATACATCAAAACCCCATCTAAATCAGATTAAAACACAATAAAAGATACTTGCACTGTTATGCAATATGTCAGAAACAGGACAAAAACGTCTGGTCAGCTGTATAACAGACTCCACTGTGATACAAAATTCCCTATGGCAGAGCAAGGGACAGGTTACTCCCACTTCACTGATATCAATACACAAAGTACTGTGGTCATAGCCGTGATTTGCTGAATGTTTTATTTCCAAAATAGAGGATAATAAGCTGTACTATTGCTTGTAGTATACCATTTATAAACTACAGTGTTCTCAATTTTATAAACAGAAAAAAATATACAAATATACTTCTTGTTTAAATTAGAATTTTATGCCAGTTTAATGCACAACATATGAAACATGTCAATTTTTCTTTTAAAAGGTTATTAAACCCCTCTTGTGCATAAAATTGTCCTGGTCCCACACTGCCAAGGAAGCCAAAAGCAAATAATGTAACCTGCAAATAGCTGGTTCAGGCAATTTGAAACATTCTGACAACCTAGTTTACAGAATTTGGCTTCTGTAGGGAAAATTAAGTCAAACATTTTAACCATAAATTTAAAATGTTTATACAACATTCTTTTGCTGAAATCAAGACAAATCCAGCATGGTCTTGTCTATCTTTACCCCAGACATTCATACTATCCTGATCTGAGAGAAACAGTCCCTAATTCTGAGCTCTGACCCGCTTTCACCGACAGCCATATCTCCAGATTTGGAGGATTTCCATTAGCCCTACCCACAGACCATCCAGATAGTCCCACTGACCATCCAGACATGCTCACTATCCACAGGCAACCCCCACTCCCTCCCCATACAGCCCACCCAGAAAACGGCAATAGGCCTCAATCAACCTATGTTACCACCACACTCTGTATCGCCATGGACAGAGTGGAGATTATCCACTTGTCAGTCTTGCTTTGTGAAAAGGAAGATATTAGACACAGGGATGTCTAGGACGGTTACGTCACTACAGCCTGTATGAGCCATGTTGCTCTGGGTACTGCCCTCACCTCCCCATGTGAGACACGGCATGAGAACCTAGTGCAGCAAAGGGGATGCCGCGCAGCGATGGGCAGCAAATGTTTTATTTATTTTATTGTGCTTTGCAGATATTGCACTTTTTTTACAAATTGACACACATACATACATACACACATACACACATACATACATACACACATACACACACTCACACACTCACCACCACCACCACAAAGATTACGACTCACTAAAGGCTAAGATGATGGTTTGCATTTTTTTAGCAATAAAGTACTTTTTAATTAAGGTATGTACATTTTTAGACTATTGTGCACTTAATAGACTACAGCACGGTGTAAATATAACTTTATTGCACTGGGAAACCAAAACATTAGTGTGACTCACTTATTGCTATAGTCGCTTTAGTGCAGTGGTCTAGACCAAACCTGCAATATATCTGAGGTACAGCTGTATATTAATACATACATATATATTTATGTGTTTATATGTGTATATATACATATTAATAGTATTAACACATATATATGTATAAAAGCATTGACATATATATTGACAGGGAACACACTGTACCCCATAGACCGCAATGTAAAGGTTTTTTTTTTTCTTCTAACGCCCCACACCTGCCACATTTAACCCCTAAAAACTGCTTTGTGTAGTTATTTTTTATTTTAAAAAAGGGTAATTTTTTTAAAATAAAAACAGCAATACTCTTAAATTGGGGGCCAATTGGGGCACTTTTGGAAAATTAACTAGAGATCTGATCTCTGGTTAATTTTTGAAATGCTAAATGCCACCGCGAGCTCGCAGTAGCAATAACCAGCCACTTGTAATGGCTAGTTATTTATTGCGCGCCCGTAAACGGGTAAATTTGCCCATTTACGGACGTGCGATAAAGTAGTACTCCATTTGTAATCTAGCCTTATGTGTTTAACACTAGATAAAGTATCAATGTCAGCTCCAAAACTGCAATGCACTACAGGGAGAAAGCGTAAAGGGATATGGAAGCATACGTCCCTGCTTTTCAACAAAAAATACCAATAGAACGAAGAAAATTGCTAATAGAAATAAATTAAAAAGTTGTTTGAAATCGCATGCTCTATCTGAATCATAAAAGAAAAATTTTGGGTTTCATATCAGGCATACATGTTAGACACCAATCGATCGTTATCTGACAGTAATACATTGCTGCTCCTTAGTCTACCTAGGTATGCTTTTCAACAAAGGATACAAACAGAAGAAAGTATATTTGATAATCATAAATTGGAAAGTGTCATAAAATTGCCTGCACTGAAACATGAAAGTTTAATTCCGTCTTTCAGGCCCCTACAAAACATCTATATTAAAGGGACAGTAAATGTTTCTTCTTTTTACATTCTTGTGTTGTATGTGCACAATTAAATGATGCCCCTTTAACGTAAAACACAACTCTTCCACAGGTTTGTATCAAATTTGTGATTTTATTTGTATTGTTAAATATTTTTTAAGAGGACAGAATTCCAATTATTACATTTATCTAAATGTGGCATGAAGCTTCCATTGTAGTTATGCTGATTGGAGAGTATGGGGGAGGCTCAAGAAATATATATATTAAAAAACATAATAAAATACTGATAATAATAATAACAATAAAAACACAATGCACCTTCTGGTTATACTCCACTACAATATTCATGAGCCCTCAAGCAATAGGAGAGGAGGGAGAATAAACAGATATTACTGAGGTTTACGTCATCTCTAAAATGCTGATTATCTGAACAATAGGTTAAATAGGGATGGCAGTTCATGCACTAGCACAGTTAATGTGTTTCACAACACTGTCAGGCAGTTGACAACTCAATAGCAGTTAAGAAATGATCATGTCATGACCTGCAGTGTCTCATGCAGTAGGTTTTACAGATGAATAGTTACCACACACAGAAATAGTAAACAACATTAGTGCACAGGTGAATTATGGATGCCAAAATGATAGCACAGTATCATAGCTGCCAACATTTGGAAATAAATTCCAGGCACTCTGCAGCAGAGCCATGCCCATGTATGATTTACATAGCCCCGCCCACTCCAATTCACCCCAAAACTAGCACATAAAATTCTAGTAGTAATTTAGTTATATTGGTTAATGGGATAGGTACGTTTAAATTAAAAACTTTTATGATTCAGAAAGAGCATGTCATTTTTAAATTCACTTCTACTTTGTTCTCTTAGGTACCTATGTTAAAAAAGGATATGTACATATCCTAAGCAGCAGCAATGCACTACTGGGAGCTAGCTGTTGATTGATCGCTACACACATTTGTCTTTTGTCACTGGCTCACCAGATGTGTTTAGCTAGCTCCCAGCAATGCATTGCTGCTCTGGAACAGATTTTTACTATGTGTTTAATCACTTTGCAAACACATAGGTATATGTAAGCAAATATATTAGATTTTATATATGCACCGTTACAGGCCTTAAAGGGACAGTATACACTCATTTTCATATAACTGCATGTAATAGACACTACTATAAAGAACAAGATGCCCAGATACTGATATGAAAATCCAGTATAGAACTGTTTAAAGACTTACTTAGAAGCTTTCAATTTAGCTCTGTTGAAAAGGTAGCTGGAAAGCCCATTGCAAGTGGGAAATAAGACACTCCCCCCCCCTCCCCCCTTCTTTTGCATATGAAAAGACCCTTTACACAAACAGAAGCAAGCTGGAGAAGGTAGCTGACTGTATTCACATAAAACTTTGGGGCTTGGTTAGGAGTCTGAAAATCAGAGCAATGTTATTTAAAAATAAGCAAAACTATACATTTTAAAAAAAATAAAACTTTATGGGCTATATAAATAGATCATTTACAAAACATATATGCAAAGAAAAAATGAGTGTATAATGTCCCTTTAATGCAGATTAAAACATCAAGCTCCGTATCACGTCCCTTACTCTCAAGCACATAACTGACAAAGGAAGAATACCTTTACAGCAAGTACCAACATAAGCAAGCAAGGGTTAAATTAATAACCCTTCAGCATCTGTGTAGCAGGAAAACCCAAAACACCCTAGTTTATATAGATGTTTACACAGCCTGAAATTAAACAGTGAGATTACCTCAATATGTTTAACCTGCTAACTGCTGTCTTGGGGCTGTTGAGAACAATATATGCAGATATGTTGAGAACTTGCAAAGACACTATTGAAAGTTTCACAAATAGGTGACATTTTATGAGGTAACTATTCATGTTTTTATCTTTGCAGCTGCAGTGATTGTGGCTAATGGGTCAATAGACCCAGAAATGTCCCAGTAAATCTGGATTTCTTTTGTATGCTCTGTGAATTCCAGTCCCAGCACACAAAAAGCCTGATGTGTTCAGTCCCCCCTTTTTTTTAGCAAATCCTTAGTATATAAATAGGGGAATTAAACATATTCCAAATTCCCTACCTGACCTTACACTGCTAAACTTCAGTGTAACAAACAAAAACATACTGTAAGCAATGAGACTAAAGCCACCTTGACCTCTGTGGTGGGAGTACTGAACACAATATTAATAAACTATATACAGACTGCATTGAACAAGAGACAAGTTTAAAAAGGCTGGGACAGGAAACAAAAAACACTGTACTGTCCCAGGATAAACGGGACAGTTGGCAGCTATGCAGTCTCAGTCACAGATCACTACTTACTAACTTATTATACTGTAAAAATAGTTTTGATTTTTTTTTATTCTATATGATACTTAGATATGCAAGAAATTACAAACTTTTTGTTATAGCAGAGACAGATCATTTAAAGGGGAAATTAAGTCAAGATTAAGCTTTGATGCAGAGTGAACAAGTGTGAAAATATTTCCAATCTATCCGTTATAAAATATGCATCCCTCTCTTTTTCTACTTGGTTGAAACCGTTACCTAAAGGGATATCAAGGAACAGCCACAACTATTCTACTACTGCACACACTGTTTGGATGTCTTCAATCCAAAGATGCAAACACTGTCAGTTTGTGTCCAGTTGTCTTCATTAAACAGTGCTTCTAGCTATGAAGTTTACCATAGAGTTTTATGATGGACTGGCTAGGGTTGCCACCTGTGTGAGAGTGTGCGTTTGTCAGTGTCTTTCTGTGTGTCTGAAAGAGTGTGTATTTGTGTGTGTAAAAGAGAGAGAATGTGTGTGTGAATATCTATGTGTGGGTTTGTGTTAATGTGCTTTTATACATAATGTTGATGTGCACAGCGCAAGAGTGTTTAGGATTGGTCTAAACTAAAGGTGGCAACCCTAAGAGTGGTTGAAACTACTACACTCTAACAGCTTCCTCTACATATTGTGTGTATAGCTTTGCTACACATACTGCTGCCACGTGGTGCTCATGGAATATTCAGACACTAAGCCAACCTTAGTATGCTGTGATGTGAAAGTAGAAACATTAAAACAAAGGATATTAAGACTAGTTGCCAACTGTCCCATTTTACCCAGGACAGTCCTGTTTTATTTCGCTTTCTGTCCCCGTCTATTAAGTCTGTCCCATGTTCAGTTTAGTTTTATAATAGAGTGCAGTGCAATACTCGCACCAGAGAGGTTGCTGTGGCTTTTTTGCTCTAGTGTAGGGATTACCTTCCCACTTGACACCTCCCACTCCCTGTTCCACTCACAAATAGCTCTGTTCTCTTCCCCCACTGATCACCACCAGCGTAGGTACTGCCAGACTGTCTGCTAGCATGCATAATTTATTGTTCTTCTGTAGTGTAGGGTACACCACTTACCGTCCTCCCTCCAAGATCACTTTTTCTGCAGTGTATGGTCCACCTCCAGCAATCTTTTTCCATAGCGTAGGTCCCCATCCCTCCCTCTCTATCAACTCATGGTCAACAGGTCAGGTTCTCTGCAGAATGCTGATCTGTGCAAAATAATGTATTTGCTGCAGATTCAACCTTACCAGTTTCATCCCTAAGTGTAAGGTAACCTGTTTTTCTTTCAATGTTACTGTGCCCTCATACCTCCTGCTTCCTCTGCCAGTGTTACTTGCTTCACATTTACTTGGTATATGTGTTAATGGAAAAAGAAAATGACACTAAGACACATTGTGACCATGATTGTACTCTAACTTTACATTATCACTGTTTCTTACTGCAGAGTATGTGCACACACAAACCTTATCAAGCTCATCATATAAGATGTTTAAATTACAGAGCCTTACACATACTGAGAGCCAGGGAGTAACAACTCCTAAAATTTTACTAAGGTTCTTAGATTTTTGGATTATTCAACATCACCTATATACAAATGCCCCTTCATGTGTTCTAAAAAGTGTGTGTCTGGCTTCTCAGTATTCAGTATCAGTTAAAGGGCCACTAAAACCAAAATCTTTCTTTCATGATTCAGATAGAGAATAGAAATTTAAACAACATTACAATGTACTTCCATTATTTATTTTGCTTCATTTTTTACATATCCTTAGTTGAAGAAAAAGCAATGCACATGGTGAGCCAATCACACGATGCTGCTATGTGCAGCAACCAATCAGCAGCTAGTGAGCATATCTAGATATGCTTTTCATCAAAGAATATCAAGAGAATAAAACAAATTAGATAATAAGTAAATTAGAAAGATGTTTAAAATTGCATTCTCTTTCTAAATCATAAAAGAAAAAATGTGGGTGGCATGTCCCTTTAAATCTTAAATTACAAATTAGAATTCCACCCCTGCAATGTAAAAAATTAACCATGGGTGTCCATGCTCAGGCCTAAAGGCAACCATTCAGCCCTTCATTGGCTTTAATTTGCTTCGATTAACCAGAGTGTATAGATAATATACATTTAAATACATTTTGTGAGTATGTATATATGTGTGGGTGTGTAAAACAATACACTTTTTTGTAGGACTTGAACCCTGCTTCTGCCACATATATGTCTATTGTCACTGGATCACCCAATACGTTCAGTTAGCTCGCAGTAAAGCACTGCTGCTCATTCAACAGAGGATACTAAGATAATGATGCAAATTAGATAATACAAGTAATTTAGAGAGTTATTTAAAATTGTATGCTATATCTGTATCATAAAATAATTTTTTTGCATTTTATATCCCTATAAAGAATTAAATTGGAAAGTTTTACTTTAAAATTGTTTAAATGTTTAATTTTTAACTTTCATGTCATTTTAACCCTTAAAATGGCAGGTGTAGTTTAAACCTTCACATACTACCTGGGATTATTATGTTGCTTTCCATCCTCATGTTAATGTAATGATTTTATGGGTAGGAAGTATATATATTTTTTCTTAATACAATAAATGTAGTCAAACAGTATAGATTATGAGTGTGATCGCTAAATGTTGAATTTGATGTGAATATATTTTGTCGTCAAATATGATCACCAAAGTTAATCCCTTAAAGAAGTTTCCACTATCTGTTCGGATCTAATTTTTTTGCTAACACGAAAATGGTGTTATTGTTGGCATTGTGATTGGTTGGAAGTTGAAAAACACATTTCGGGAACTGAATAACAGGATCAGAAAGGCTGGAATCTACTCCGCTGTATGATCCGTGGAAACAAGTTGCATTGCATGCGGCATCCTCATTCAACACGCAGTAACTTTAATCTTTGAGATATTTATTTTCAAAATGAAATATTTTAATTCACTGCATTAACAACAATACATTTTCTCAGGATTTATATATCTATTATTATTGAAGTCAACTTTTTTGTGTGTAGTCTGGGAGGATTATTTTTCCATTTTAAAGGATTTTTTAAAGTCAACTAGGCATTCTCTATGTAATATAACCTAAGGGATATTTATTTGCTACCAGGTCACGATGATCTATGTGATAAATTAAAAGATAAATTAAAAGAATCAAATTAAATAAACAAAAAATGTAAGCCTTAGGCATTATTGACATTTTCATGAGATATAATTAGCTCCTTTTCCAGCAAGAATGGCTTTTATATTAGTTAAAAACTCTTATCGATAAGGTTGCTAGATAAAAGCCTAATATTGTTTTGTGAGACAGGAGGGATCTCCTAAATAATAGCTTTTTGCCTCCGAAATGAAACCTGGAGTCTACACATAAATGATTTATTGCCAACAAGCCCTATGACATGGTTGTATCCTTTATGATAAAAAAAATAACTACTGATAAAACATTTAAAAGGGACACTTTATACACTTTGATATGGTAATGAAAAATTATAAATTGTATACATAAAAACTCTGCAATATACTTTCATTATTTATTTTGTCCCGTTTTCTTGTAATTCCATTCTGAAATTGTGAGCATTTCAGTTAGAAGTGGAAATGCCATTGGCTGTACACTCTAGTGACCGATTTATAACTATCTCTAATTGGCCACAGCAGAGAAGGTAACCTAAGTTACAACATGGCAGCTCCCATTATTTTATAGACACTAAATCTTTAAACTTATGTTGTCAATATTTAAACATCTAATTAAACTTTTAAAAATACATCGACATGTTATTCTCAGACTAATCATATCTTTAAATGCATTATTCTATCTAGCATTTAGTTAGTGTTTAATGTCCCTTTAATAATCACGTTACCTTCTGCGCAGATTCAATTTTAAAGGTATTTTAATAATATAATTTATATAATTTATGAAATGTGCCCATATTTACTCATTTACGGAAGAAGAAAAAAATATGCTTACCTGATAAATTTATTTCCGGATATGGAGAGTCCACAACGTCATCAATTATTAGTGGGAATATCACTCCTGGCCAGCAGGAGGAGGCAAAGAGCACCACAGCAAAGCTGTTATATGTCACTTCCTACCCACAATCCCCAGTCATTCGACCGAAAGGAAAATAGAAAAAGGAATAACACAAAAGGTGTAGATGTGCCTGAGTTTAAGTTAAAAAAATAAAAGGCAGGGTCGTGGACTCTCCATATCCGGAAAGAAATACATTTATCAGGTAAGCATACATTTTGTTTTCTTTCCTAAGATATGGAGTCTACTACGTCAACAATTACTAGCAGGAACCAATACCCAAGCTAGAGGAAACAGATGACTAGGGAAGGATAACAAGACAGGCAGATCTAATAAGAAGGCACCACCGCTTGAAGAACCTTTCTCCCAAAAGAAGCCTCAACTGAGGCAAAAACATCAAATTTGTTAAATTTGGAAAAAATATGCAGAGAGGACCAAGTTGCAATCTTGCAAATCTGTTCCACAGAAGCTCCAATTTTGAAATTCCATGAAGAGGAGACAGCCCTAGTGGAATGAGTCGTAATTCTCTCAGGAGACTGCTGACCAGCAGTCTCAAACAAAATGAAATATACTTCTGAACCAGAAGAAAAGAGAAGTAGCAGTAGCCTATTTACCTTTATGCTTTCCAGAGAAACAAACAGGGCAGAGGACAGGTGAAAATCCTTAGTCGCCTGTAAGAATAATGTTAAAGCATGCACAACATCCAAGTTGTACAACAACTTTTCCATATGAGAAGAAGGATTAGGACATAGAGAAGGAACAACAAATTTCAGATAAATATTTCTAACCGAACCCATGTCAGGTAGAAAACCTAACTTAGTACAAAGTAACCGCCTTATCAGCATGAAAAATAAGGAAAGGTGAATCACACTGCAAAGTCGAGAGTTCTGAGACTCTCCAAGCAGAAGAGATAGCAATAGGAAACAAAGCCTTCCAAGATAACAATTTGCCATCTATGGAATTCAATGGCTCAAAACGAAGCCTGCTGCAAAAGTTTAAGAACAAGGTTAAGGCTCCAAGGAGGAGCAACGGTTTAAACACAGGCTTGATTCTGACAAAAAGATTGGACATCTCGAACATCAGCCAGATGCTTGAGAAACAAAATAGATAATGTAGAAATCTGACCCTTCAGAGAACTGACTGACAATCCCTTTTCCAGACCTTCCTGGAGAAGAAACAAAATTCTAGGAATCCTAACCCTACTCCAAGAGTAGCCTTGGATTCACACCAATAAAGGTATTACCGCCATACTTTATGGAAAATGTTTCTAGTAACAGGCTTGCGAACCTGAATCATGGTCTCAATGACCGACTCAGAAAAAACACGCTTAGACAGAACTAAGCGTTCAATCTCCAAGAAGTCAGTTTCAGAGAAACGAGATTGGAATGATGGAAAAGACCCTAAATTAGAGGGTCCTTCCTCAGAGGAAACCTCCAAGGTGGAAGAATTGACATCTTTACTAAGTCTGCATACCAGATCCTGAGAGGCCATACAGGAGCTATTAGAATCACTGATGCTCTTTCCTGTTTGATATGAGCAATCATTTGTGGAAGTAGAGCAAACGGAGGAAACAGATAGAGCAAACGGAGGAAACAGATATGCCAGATTGAAATCCCAAGGAACCACCAGAGCATCTAGCAGGGCGGCCAGCAGATCTTTTGACCTTGAACCTTACCTTGGCGTTCTGCTGAGACTTCATAGGTTTCAACTCCGGCACCCCCCATTTGAGAGTTAACCTGGAGGACACCTCCGGGTGGAAAAGCCGCTCCCTGGGATGAAATGTTTGTCTGCTCAGGAATCCGCTTCCCAGTTGTCCACTCCTGGAATGTGGATAGCAGATAGACAACAATTGGGAGCTTCTTCCCACTGAACAACCCGAGCCACCTCCTTCATGGCAAAGGAACTCCGAGTTCCTCCCTGGTGGTTGATGAAAACCCCTGAGATATTGTCCGACTGGAACCTGATAAACTGGGCTAAGGACAACTGAGGCAAAGCCATCAGAACATTGAAAATCGTCTAAACTCCAAGATTTTTATGGGGAGAGCAGACTCTTCCTGAGTCCATAGTCCTTGCACTCTTGACGAGTCCCATACTGCTCCCCAGCCCAGCAGGCTGGTGACCGTGGTCACAATCACCCATGAAGGTCTTTGGAAGTATGTGCACCAAGACAGATGGTCCTAAGAAAACCTTGTTGACTGATCAAGATTTATCCTCTAAGACAGATCCGAATGGACCCCATTTCATTGTCTGAGCATGTATAACTGCAGAGGTCTCCCATACATTAAGCCACTGATGGCCGAACAGTAGACTGTAGCGAGAGGCAAAAGGAGAGAATTTTGGGTTTTCTGACCTCCATCAGAATTTGTTTTTTATAGATAGAGAAGCTATTATGGTCCCCAAGAAAACCACCCTTGTAGCTGGAACAAGGGAACTCTTTTCCAAATTCACTTTCCATCCGTGGGAATGTAGAAAAAAAAACAAGATCTCATTATGAGAGTTTGCATGTTGAAAAGATGGCGCCTGAACCAATATGTCGTCCCGGTAGGGCGCCATCCCCGGGGCCTGTTCACTACCAAGAGAGCCCCTAGAATCTTTGAGAAAATTCTGGGAACTGTGGCAAGGCCAAACGGAAGGACCACAAACTGAAAGAGTTTGACAAGAAAGGCGAATCTCAGGAACTTGTAATGATCTCTGTGGATGGGAACATGAAGATATGCATCCTTCAGGTCTATGTTCATCATGAACAGACCCTCTAGAACAAAAGGAAGAATGGATTTCATTTTGAACGACGGTACTCTGAGAAACTTGTTGAATAGAATCGTAGGCCCTGTTCCCTTACTGGAACTATCACTACCAGGAAGGAATGTCCTGAACACAGTTCAAGAATGCCTCTCTTCTTAGCTGGACTGCAGATAATCTGGAGAGGAGAAATCTGCCCCTGGGAGGAAAACATTTGAATTCTATTTAAAAAAAACTATCCCAAGGATCTGGGACATCTCGTAACAATATCCAATCCCGGATCGGGGCAAACCAACATACTGATTCAGATTTAGCTGTGGGTTTCATAGACTGCTTCCCCCGGTCCAAGACTGATCGGGTTTCCAAGAAAACTGGACTGATTTCTTTTAAATCTATTCTGCTTGACTTGTGGTAGAAAAGACCCTTTTCCACCAGAAATATCAGAAATCATTTCTGTCAGGCCAGGTCCAAACAAGGTTCTACCCTTGTAAGGAAGCGCCAGAAGCTTGGACTTAGAGGAATTGGCTAGCTTGAGAGTCTTAATTCTGTCTTGGATCTCCTCCAAAGGAGTCTCTACCAAACTTGAATCAGACAAGGTGTTGCACCAATAAGATGCCACACTTGACACAGTGGCAAAACAAACTGTAGGTTCCCCTAGATCATCTTGAGTTTAACATACCTCTTTATTAAATAAGCCACCAGCTTCTTGACCATGAGATCCTAAGAGACCAGCTATCCTCTATAGGAATCTTAGTTAGCCAGAGTAGAAAAGGCTCCCTTCTACTAAAGGCTCCGTGCACCCTATCTTCAAAAGAGTCAGTGATAGGAAACATCTTTTTAAAGACGTGAGACGGGGAGAATGGTATCCCAGGCTAGTCTCATTCCTGTGAATAATCTCCATTGCACAGTCTAGAAACACTTCCACGGAGGAAGGAACATCATAGAATTTATTACATTTTCTATACTTCCTAGGGTTAACAACGACAAGAATATCAAAGTCGTCCAAAGTAGCCAAAACCTCCTTTAACAATACAGAAGGTATTCAAGCTAAAATCTGAAGGATACTTCTTCAGCATCAGATGAAGGAACTATATTGTCCAAATCTGAGAATTCACCCTGAGAAGCTACTGACGTATCCTCCTCATCAGATTTATGAGGGAGGACAACCTGAGTAGCAGCAAGAGGAACATAACCCTTGCTATCTGAATTTCTAATTTTCCTCTTGCATTTTCTCTTTAACATAGACAAAGCAGATAAAGCCGCAGATACCACTGAAGATACATGTGCAGCAATATCTGCTGGCAAGTAAACTCCTCCAGGAGATTGAGAGGAACCGCAGGGCACTACATGTGACACCATTGTGGCTTGGGACGTTTGAGGAGAAAGCTGCGGCATTGCCTGAACAGCATCAACCTGAGAGACATTGGGTTCAGTAGTCAAAAACCTCTCTCTACATGAGAAAGTTCTAGCTAAGCAAGCAGCACAAAATTGCATATAGACAACAATTTGTGCTTCAATACATAACAAATAACGAAACACAGAGACTACCATGTCCTTTATGCAGAATAAAGAGAAAAATAAAATTATTTCATTTTAACCTTTTAATATGAAAATATGCAAATATGTTATGTACTTTCACTTTAGGGCTTCTGAGAAAAAGACTAGCACTGCCTCACATGACTAAACTAGGCAAACAGACAAATAATTATCCCTCCACATTAGCCTGACTGAAGTGTTAAAACTTGATCGTTAAAGAATTGCCAAGGAAGCACAGCAGTTCTCCTGTCGATCAAATGCTGAAATAATAGCATCAGGGAAGACACCACTCCGCTAGGTGAACAATCTGAGACTAAAGCGGGTCACGTAACCCATCAACGAGAAACTGTGCCGCATTACAAGCACGCGCTTCTAAACACTCACTGTGATATTACAGCGTCCTTCCCGCCACGATATCTGTAAAGGCGGAAGACCGTTAGCCCCAGTAGAATATAGCATTCTCCTAAAGGGCATGGCGGTCCATGAAAAAAACAGCCTCCTCAAAGTGCCTATACTTAGCAGAGCAGTTAATATTTAGTTCTACCATATAGTAAGAACAAAACACCATAAGCACAAAGTGTGCTATAACTAGTAGCTTGCTTAGCTTAACCAACAATAATATAAAAGGTATATACTTTAAGACCAATAAAAGTAATAACCCCCGGTCTCTGGTCACACGTAAGTGCCTGCTCCCTGCCTGTTAATATTCTTATAAAGGATACATAAGTCCCAAACATCCTGCAGCTCAACCTTATGAAGTGCACAGTCTCCCATACCCAGAAGACAAAAGGCACTTACCTGCAGTCTGGCCATCCGGCAGGAGGACAGCTTACAAGGTGTGACAGGACACATACTCCTATCAAAGACCTGCAGAAAAAAGAAAACAGAGAAAACCTACTCTGGCTTTCTATACTAGGGCAGCAAAATGTTAGGAAAATGCAGCAACCTTACAAGTTCCTAACTGCTTTAAAGTCACCACTACACTACTGAAGAGATTAACGTGGACTACGGCTAGACCCAAAAAATCTTGCTTGTAGTGAAAGAAAACCAATTTTCCTCAGACACTAAAACTTCACCTCCTCCATTGACAGAGGCAAAGAGATTGACAGGGGATTGTGGATAGGAAGTGAGACTTAACAGCTCTGCTGTGGTGCTCTTTGCCTCCTCCTGCTGGCCAGGAGTGATATTCCCACTAGTAATTGATGACGTTGTGGACTCTCCATATCTTAGGAAAGAAAATAGACTGAAATTATTACCCCAGGCTAAATTTAAAGCATTCCCGAAAGTAGTAATACTTTGGCAAAAATATACAAATATCAACTTTAAAATACATCATATCTGAAATGTAGTGTTTTATACAATAAAATTAAAATGAGAAAATAATAATCATTACTTAATTGAAAATGTAAATTATTGTAAGTAGCCTACAAAAATTAAAAAAAAAGAAACCATGAAAATTCTAAATGATCAAATGTGGCATTATCAGTTTGTAATCTAATAATAAACTATACGATGCCTCTGACTCTCTTATAAAATGTTAAAAGGGCTTATCAGTTTATGGCTGAAGGAACTTCAAGCTCAAAGAAATATTTCTGGAACTCAACCATTAACTGTGTATCCTATAATTTGGCTGTATATGGGGCCTTGGTCAATCCTTTTTATCGGGTGCACCACCCGGCTAAAATTTTAGTCAATATGAAGCTAAAATTAGCCAGTATTAAAAATGTTCAATTTGTATTACACAAATTATCATTAAATACATTTAAGTTAAATTATGCAATTAAATTTGTGCTTTGGATAGATGAAAATCATATAATAGAAAATATTACCCTGCACCCACCAGGCTACTTCATAATGTCACCGGCTGGCAAAATGTTCTCACTGACTAAGGCCTAGTTTCCATTAAGGTGGAAACATTTGGAAACTGGTGGTAAAAAAAAAAACAAATTATGTTTACCTGATAATTTTCTTTTCTTGAGATGGAAAGAGTCCACAGCTGCATTCATTACTTTTGGGAATTCAGAACCTGGCCACCAAGAGGAGGCAAAAACACCCCAGCCAAAGGCTTAAATACTCCTCCCACTTCCCTCAACCCCCAGTCATTCTGCCGAGGAACAAGGAACAGTAGAAGAAATATCAGGTAAGCATAATTTGTTTTTCTTCATTAATGCAAAAAGTCCACAGCTGCATTCATTACTTTAGGGAAAACAATACCCAAGCTATAGAGGACACTGAATGCTAAAACGTGAGGGTACAAGAGGCGGCCCATTCTGAGGGCACCAGGCCTGAAAACCCCTACCCAACAAAATCCCGCTTCGTCAGAAGCCGAGAACAACTTGGAAAAAAAGGAAAAGGCCCAAGGACACTGACTCACAGATAGTCCACAGCCTAGCTAGAGACCGCAGGAACTAGACTCGACTCAGTCAACAGCCTCCAAGAGACACCGTCGCCCAGCAGTCATTCTCCAAACACACCCATTACTAAAGAAAGGGACCAAACTACCGTATTCTTCCACAAAGAAAAAAAGGCACAGAGAAAACATGATTGTACTTGCAAAGCGTGGCTAATCCCCCTTAAGGGACTCAAGGCGCTGCTCATTTTATCAATTTTGAAAAGAGAAAAGGCTGAGTAGACCTCGCCGGGGATCGAACTTGCAACCCTCAGTTTGCTACAGTGCAGAGTAGCCACAGTGCATTAGTATGCTGAGATAGCTTCTAGTTAGCATAAGCAACCCCATAAAAAATCCTAAAAAGGGCACAAACACAGAGCAAAAAACCCGGGAAACCTGGTCAGGCTAACAGAGATCCAACCATAGAAATAAGGGGAGGCAACGTCCAGACCCCAGAAACAGAAACCATGGGATAAGGCCGGAAATCTGAAACAGAGAAGATCTTCCCTTAACAGTGCAACCGCACTCCAAAAAGCAGCTGAAGACGAAAGTCCCCCAAGTCGCAAAAACGTAGCTCAGAATACCGAAATAATCAGAAACGAAACCTCGCATGGCAAGCTCAGATAGGTCTGACGAACAACACCTGAAGCAAAAACACTGCACGCTGCAGTCATCTAAAAATTGCTCTGAAACTAAAATACTTTCAGAGCAAGCAGAGAGCAGCTGAAGATAGGATCCTCAGATTGCTAAGTATCCACTAACCAGCGGATAACTTTGCAGGCTAAGAGCCACCAGTCCTTCCCACAAATCTTGAACATGGAGAAAAGAGAAACCTCAAGAGGATAACCGTACCTTGAATGCTCCGAGGATGAATTTAGCAGAGCAACAGATCTCAGATCCTACTCCAACACCTGACCAGCCCAAGCAACAGACATGTCTGATAGACAGGGGGACACAAAGACCCCAAACACAAGCCCCCAGGGAATAAAAACAAAAAGGGGGGGACGATTCATCCACCCCAATAAAGCTCGGTGCCAACCCAATCCGCTCCTCCAAAATAAGGCACTCCCAAAGAGAACCCCCTGGGACCTGGAACAGAGAAAAGAGCCATAGATCCGTAAGAAGATCTGTCACAGCAGAGATCAAATTCCAACAGGTGAAACAGAGCCCATAGAGCAGCAGATGCTGCCTCTTACACAAATAAGCCACCTCATCCAACCTCCTACACACAGGGCAGGACAAAGACCCTCCACAGAGAGTAAACCCCAGCTCATAAGGAAGACAAACTATCCCCTCAAAAGGGAAAGACACAGTAAGAACAGCGTACATGCCCACAAGACATAGAATGATCAAAACACAGACCGAATGAAATCATCCAGACACCACTGTTGACCCAACAGAGAAAAAACTCCCCATAGAGGAGCACACTCTGTCCGAAAGACAAGTCGGGCCTTAAGTTAATAACCAGTACCCAAAGGTGGATGTGAACTCTGGCCTACCTGCTTGCAAGCCCAATGAGCCAGCCCCTATGTCGCAACATAGGGTCCCTGAAAAAAAAACTGTCATCCTGAACCAGTCCACAGGATCATAAGTCTCCAGACATCCAAGAAGGATCCAAACAAGAACCCTGGACCGGACCTGGGACCCAGAATCGTCCTAGAATGAACAACACCCTCAGGGAACACAATATACCCCGTCTGAAGCAATCAGACCTCACAGGGCATGAGAACCGGGAAACCAGGTACAGGACTCACTCGTAATTCCCAGACCAAAGGGAAAAGAACACCCTTAGCTGGAGGTCAAAACCCCCCCCTCACCCCCAGCAAGGTACTAGGCCGCGACAAAGTCACACAATTTCTCTAGAGCCCAAACTCCCCAAGGGCAACACTAAGGGAAATGAGAACGAGAACAAAGTCGCCAGAAAGAGAGTAGTCTCCATAATCCTTTCAGATTAACGTTCCAGAGGACCACACCCAAGGGAGAAGAATGCAAAGCATCCCAAACCCAGGCAGAAACAGATCCCCTAAGCAAAAAGCTTGGAAAAAGAGACAACACCTCCTATTGCCCCTGATGTGGAGACGACTACCTCCTGAAGGAAGACAGAGCCTCACGGCCTTCACTTCCTAATTAAGCAGCCAAAGCCACCAGAAAAACAGGATGAAGTCCAGAAAGTCTGGACCCAAAGGAAGAGAACCTCTAAAAGGATCAAGTCCTAAAAGGACACTTCCCAAGAGACCATGAAAGACAAAACCGTAAGAACGGCTGTATGAAGGGCCTAAATCCTCCAAGCCTCCAACCCACAACGGGAAGGAACACTAGTTACCGAAAAAAAATCGGAACTGACTGAGCATGTCACCGTGGATCTCAACGGAGTCCCGGCCCACTAGATTAAAAGGCGAATGAGGACTAAACCAATCCCCCATGCCTCTAAGCAACCACGGACCCTCACATCCTCTCATGATGCTAGTTGAAGCTTGTAAAATACAACAAGAAAACAACACATCATATTGTGATAACTAGGCGCCCTCACCGGACCAACCGGACATAAAAAGGTGCCACATGTCTGAACTAGGCCTCAAAGACAGAAGGATTTGCACCCAGTCAGGACCAGCCTGAACCCAAATGCCTCAGCAACGTCAAGGCCACATAGAGTCTCCCCCGATGATGGAGGGATAAAGAACAGTCAGTCAGACTTTGTTAACAGTGTGACCACAAATTGCGAGTATCAATTCCAGAGAAGAAAGTTCCAGAAGGAAACATCACAACATGAGCTTTAGACCAAATAATAATCATCCTCACAGGATGAAAATGAAAGATAGGCAACCCGTAGGTTATCGCCCAGGAAGAACGGACAGACCCGCAGGACTAGCCTAACAGGGGTCGAGACTTCCAAGCTCAGAACTGGAAAAGGAAACACAAATAACCAAGACTATAAGAAGATTACTTCATCCCCTTATGTCTATGTATGCAAGCCAGTCGAAGACTAAGACTGAGAATCCCCAGACCCATGAAGAGTGGGATCCGCCAGCAATGCCAAAAATGTGCCTTTGTATAACTCGAAGGCGCGCCAGTCTATAACGAAAGGCGCAACATACCTCCGCGGGGCCAAAAGAAAATACCGGCCCTGAAGGTTGACCCCCTGAGGCCTCAGGGGCAGTCGCTCCCCCGGAAGGCTGAACTGGATCCCACGCCTGACGAGCCCCGGTTAACGAAACACGGACAATATCTTAAGCACACTCCCGGTAGGTGCGGATGCGCCAGCTCCAAAGATATGGCCATGCGGAACCGTGTCATAAACTCCGGTGGGAACAGGCCACACTCCCTGGAAAGGATAAGTAGCGTTTGGGTTACCTGCATGCGTAGTAAGAGTTGGTGGTAGGGAACTTGTCTCATTAGAAATAGAATCCCCAGAGGCAGATGGCTCAGTGTGCACCTGATTCCCCGATCCCGAGGAACAGAGCACTCTAAAACGGCATTCGGAACATAACTGAAGGGCATGTATCACCCAGGCCATTCATATTCTTCGCAAGAAGTAGATTCTGAATCAGAGATATCCGTCTCCAAGAATCCTCCGAAACTAGGACACTGCCACCTCCAGAGAACCAGACACAGCAGACCAGGATTTTTCTGTCGCCACGCGGTCAGGAAAGCTGAAATGGAGTCACAAGGTAAGCCGTGCAGTCCAGGCAAAAGCGTGCCCAACCAAAAAGGCTGCATCACTAGACATATGCAATTATGTTCCAAAATAGCCATGAGCCGAAGCAACACTACACAGTAGCAGACAGAATCACATAAACATGATTACAAGGGAAGCCTGAGGAAAAAGACAGATCTGAGAAACGCTTTGCTTTTTTATCCATTGTATGTGTCACATATGTGACTTTTTATATTGTATCTTACTGCACCATTAAATTATGGTATTTTAACTTTTCACTGAGAGTCTGAGCTTGATTGAGGTTTACCCCTCCCTGGAGTGACTTGCTGCACTGCCTGGTTCAGTGAACTGGGACACTGAACTCCCAGTCTGTCTCCACAAGCACAATAGAGTGCTGCCACACTTGTGAGTATAAACCTGTATTCACTTATTCCACATTTGATCCAAACTGTATCACACGAGGAGGCACCCTTGTCTTTGTGATTCCTTTTTGCACAGAGAGAGTATCTATCCAGATTGGCATTGTGACAAGGAGCTGACTTCTGAATCCAAGGGAGATATCTATACCGGTGCTTCCCAGGAGGACCAACACTTATCTGGAGGGATTTCCTAATTCTGGGACTATCTGTTTATTCAAATCACATACAGATAAGAACTTTAAAGAGATATATTTTATCATTGCACTGTTCTCTTTCTGTATGAATCTCTTAATTTACAGTATATTTAATGAGAATCTATGCTCTATTGATTTTTTTTTTTTTTTTAAATTTCTTAATTTTAATTTCTTATGTTATGGTTTTTATAAATTCAATTTGATTATTATTTGTAATTTTTAGTTGATTATTATTCTATAGTTATTTTATCTGTGATGTAATATCATTTATTTGGGCATATTTATTTTTTTTAGGCTTTATTATAGGCCTTGTTTCATATTTTGTATACACCCTTTTAGCGCTCCCTAGAGTTACCATTGCTTTTGGTGTAACAGGTATATGATTACAAACCCCCCTGTTCAATAATCCCCCTCAGGAGATATTAACCCTTGATTCCTAAATACAAAAAACATAATTTATGCTTACCTGATAAATTCCTTTCTTCTGTAGTGTGATCAGTCCACGGGTCATCATTACTTCTGGGATATTACTCCTCCCCAACAGGAAGTGCAAGAGGATTCACCCAGCAGAGCTGCATATAGCTCCTCCCCTCTACGTCACTCCCAGTCATTCGACCAAGGACCAACGAGAAAGGAAAAGCCAAGGGTGAAGTGGTGACTGGAGTATAAATTAAAAAATATTTACCTGCCTTAAAAACAGGGCGGGCCGTGGACTGATCACACTACAGAAGAAAGGAATTTATCAGGTAAGCATAAATTATGTTTTCTTCTGTTAAGTGTGATCAGTCCACGGGTCATCATTACTTCTGGGATACCAATACCAAAGCAAAAGTACACGGATGACGGGAGGGATAGGCAGGCTCTTTATACAGAAGGAACCACTGCCTGAAGAACCTTTCTCCCAAAAATAGCCTCCGATGAAGCAAAAGTGTCAAATTTGTAAAATTTGGAAAAAGTATGAAGCGAAGACCAAGTTGCAGCCTTGCAAATCTGTTCAACAGAGGCCTCATTCTTGAAGGCCCAAGTGGAAGCCACAGCTCTAGTAGAATGAGCTGTAATTCTTTCAGGAGGCTGCTGTCCAGCAGTCTCATAAGCTAAACGAATTATGCTACGAAGCCAAAAAGAAAGAGAGGTAGCGGAAGCTTTTTGACCTCTCCTCTGCCCAGAGTAAATGACAAACAGAGAAGACGTTTGTCGAAATTCCTTAGTTGCCTGTAAGTAAAATTTTAGAGCACGGACTACATCCAGGCTGTGCAGTAGACGTTCCTTCTTTGAAGAAGGATTTGGGCATAAAGAAGGAACAACAATCTCTTGATTGATATTCCTGTTAGTAACTACCTTAGGTAAGAACCCAGGTTTAGTACGCAGGACTACCTTATCTGAATGAAAAATCAAATAAGGAGAATCACAATGTAAGGCTGATAATTCAGAGACTCTTCGAGCCGAGGAAATAGCCATTAAAAATAGAACTTTCCAAGATAACAACTTTATATCAATGGAATGAAGGGGTTCAAACGGAACGCCCTGTAAAACATTAAGAACAAGGTTTAAACTCCATGGTGGAGCAACAGTTTTAAACACAGGCTTAATCCTGGCCAAAGCCTGACAAAAAGCCTGGACGTCAGGAACTTCTGAGAGACGTTTGTGTAACAGAATGGACAGAGCTGAGATCTGTCCCTTTAATGAACTAGCAGATAAACCCTTTTCTAAACCTTCTTGTAGAAAAGACAAAATCCTAGGAATCCTAACCTTACTCCAAGAGTAACCTTTGGATTCACACCAATATAGGTATTTACGCCATATCTTATGGTAAATCTTTCTGGTAACAGGTTTCCTAGCCTGTATTAAGGTATCAATAACTGACTCAGAAAACCCACGTCTTGATAAAATCAAGCGTTCAATTTCCAAGCAGTCAGCTTCAGAGAAGTTAGATTTTGATGTTTGAAGGGACCCTGTATCAGAAGGTCCTGTTTCAGAGGTAGAGACCAAGGTGGACAGGATGACAAGTCCACCAGGTCTGCATACCAAGTCCTGCGTGGCCACGCAGGTGCTATTAGAATCACTGATGCTCTCTCTTGTTTGATTCTGGCAATCAATCGAGGAAGTAACGGGAAGGGTGGAAACACGTAAGCCATCCTGAAGTCCCAAGGTGCTGTCAGAGCATCTATCAGGACTGCTCCTGGATCCCTGGATCTGGACCCGTAACGAGGAAGCTTGGCGTTCTGTCGAGACGCCATGAGATCTATCTCTGGTTTGCCCCAACGTCGAAGTATTTGGGCAAAGACCTCCGGATGAAGTTCCCACTCCCCCGGATGAAAAGTCTGACGACTTAAGAAATCCGCCTCCCAGTTCTCCACTCCCGGGATGTGGATTGCTGACAGGTGGCAAGAGTGAGACTCTGCCCAGCGAATTATCTTTGATACTTCCATCATAGCTAGGGAGCTTCTTGTCCCTCCCTGATGGTTGATGTAAGCTACAGTCGTGATGTTGTCCGACTGAAACCTGATGAACCCCCGAGTTGTCAACTGGGGCCAAGCCAGGAGGGCATTGAGAACTGCTCTCAATTCCAGAATGTTTATTGGCAGGAGACTCTCCTCCTGACTCCATTGTCCCTGAGCCTTCAGAGAATTCCAGACGGCACCCCAACCTAGAAGGCTGGCGTCTGTTGTTACAATTGTCCAGTCTGGTCTGCTGAATGGCATCCCCCTGGACAGATGTGGCCGAGAAAGCCACCATAGAAGAGAATTTCTGGTCTCTTGATCCAGATTCAGAGAAGGGGATAAGTCTGAGTAATCCCCATTCCACTGACTTAGCATGCACAGTTGCAGTGGTCTGAGGTGTAAGCGTGCAAAGGGTACTATGTCCATTGCCGCTACCATTAAGCCGATTACCTCCATGCATTGAGCCACTGACGGGTGTTGAATGGAATGAAGGGTGCGGCAAGCACTTTGAAGTCTTGTTAGCCTGTCCTCTGTCAGGTAAATCTTCATTTCTACAGAATCTATAAGAGTCCCCAGGAAGGGAACTCTTGTGAGTGGAACGAGTGAACTTTTCTTTTCGTTCACCTTCCATCCATGTGACCTTAGAAATGCCAGCACTAACTCTGTATGAGACTTGGCAGTTTGAAAGCTTGAAGCTTGTATCAGAATGTCGTCTAGGTATGGAGCTACCGAGATTCCCCGCGGTCTTAGTACCGCCAGAAGAGCACCCAGAACCTTTGTGAAGATTCTTGGAGCTGTAGCCAATCCGAATGGAAGAGCCACAAACTGGTAATGCCTGTCTAGGAAGGCAAACCTTAGGTACCGATAATGATCTTTGTGAATCGGTATGTGAAGGTAAGCATCTTTTAAATCTACAGTGGTCATGTACTGACCCTCTTGGATCATAGGTAAAATTGTCCGAATAGTCTCCATCTTGAACGATGGAACTCTTAGGAATTTGTTTAGGATCTTTAAGTCCAGGATTGGTCTGAAAGTTCCCTCTTTTTTGGGAACCACAAACAGATTTGAGTAAAACCCCTGTCCCTGTTCCGATCGTGGAACTGGATGGATTACTCCCATTAACAAGAGCTCTTGTACGCAGCGTAGAAACGCCTCTTTCTTTGTCTGGATTGTTGACAATCTTGACAGATGAAATCTCTCTCTTGGAGGAGAGTATTTGAAGTCCAGAAGGTATCCCTGAGATTATCTCTAGCGCCCAGGGATCCTGAACATCTCTTGCCCAAGCCTGGGCGAAGAGAGAAAGTCTGCCCCCCACTAGATCCGATCCCGGATCGGGGGCCCTCAATTCATGCTGTTTTAGGGGCAGCAGCAGGTTTCCTAGTCTGCTTGCCCTTGTTCCAGGACTGGTTAGGTTTCCAGCCTTGTCTGTAGCGAGCAACAGCTCCTTCCTGTTTTGGTGCAGAGGAAGTTGATGCTGCTCCTGCTTTGAAATTACGAAAGGAACGAAAATTAGACTGTCTAGTCTTGGCTTTGGCTTTGTCCTGAGGCAGGGCATGGCCTTTACCTCCTGTAATGTCAGCGATAATCTCTTTCAACCCGGGCCCGAATAAGGTCTGCCCTTTGAAAGGTATATTAAGCAATTTAGACTTAGAAGTAACATCAGCTGACCAGGATTTTAGCCACAGCGCCCTGCGTGCCTGAATGGCGAATCCTGAATTCTTCGCCGTAAGTTTAGTAAGATGTACTACGGCTTCCGAAATGAATGAATTAGCTAGTTTAAGGACTCTAAGCCTGTCCGTAATGTCGTCCAGAGTAGCTGAACCAAAGTTCTCTTCCAGAGACTCAATCCAGAATGCCGCTGCTGCCATGATCGGCGCAATGCATGCAAGGGGTTGCAATATAAAACCTTGTTGAACAAACATTTTCTTAAGGTAACCCTCTAATTTTTTATCCATTGGATCTGAAAAAGCACAGCTATCCTCCACCGGGATAGTGGTACGCTTAGCTAAGGTAGAAACTGCTCCCTCCACCTTAGGGACCGTTTGCCATAAGTCCCTTGTGGTGGCGTCTATTGGAAACATTTTTCTAAATATCGGAGGGGGTGAGAACGGCACACCGGGTCTATCCCACTCCTTAGTAACAATTTCAGTAAGTCTCTTAGGTATAGGAAAAACCTCAGTACTCGTCGGTACCGCAAAATATTTATCCAACCTACACATTTTCTCTGGTATTGCAACTGTGTTACAATCATTCAGAGCCGCTAACACCTCCCCTAGTAATACACGGAGGTTTTCCAGTTTAAATTTAAAATTTGAAATATCTGAATCCAGTCTGTTTGGATCAGAACCGTCACCCACAGAATGAAGCTCTCCGTCCTCATGTTCTGCCACCTGTGACGCAGTGTCTGACATGGCCCTAATATTATCAGCGCACTCTGTTCTCACCCCAGTGATCACGCTTACCTCTTAGCTCTGGTAATTTAGCCAAAACCTCAGTCATAACAGTAGCCATATCCTGTAATGTGATTTGTAATGGCCGCCCAGATGTACTCGGAGCTACAATATCACGCACCTCCCTCTGAGCGGGAGATGTAGGTACTGACACGTGAGGCGAGTTAGTCGGCATAACTCTCCCCTCGTTGTTTGGTGAAATTTGTTCAATTTGTACAGATTGACTTTTATTTAAAGTAGCATCAATACAGTTAGTACATAAATTTCTATTGGGCTCCACTTTGGCATTGCAACAAATGACACAGGTATCATCCTCTGAATCAGACATGTTTAACACACTAGCAAATAAACTTGTAACTTGGAAATACAATTCAATTAGAATAATATTAAAACGTATTGTGCCTTTAAGAAGCACAGAAGATCTATGACAGTTGAAAATTAATAAATTGAAACAGTTATAGCCTCAATCCTTGTAAATAACACAACTTTAGCAAAGGTTTAATCCCATTAGTAAAGATAACAAATTCTGAAAGCAGGAAACAAATTACAGAATAAACGTTTTTTATCTCAGTCAAACTATAATTCTCACAGCTCTGCTGAGAGAAATTACCTCCCTCAAAAAAAGTTTTGAAGACCCCTGAGCTCTGTAGAGATGAACCGGATCATGCAGGGAATACAATGAGTTGCTGACTGAAATATTTGATGTGTAGAAAAAGCGCCAAAAAACGGCCCCTCCCCCTCACACACAGCAGTGAGGGAGAACAGAAACTGTCAGAAAACAGATTAAGCAACTGCCAAGTGGAAAAATAGTGCCCAAACATTTATTCACTCAGTACCTCAGTAAATGAAAACGATTTTACATTCCAGCAAAAACGTTAAACATAATCTCTAGTTATTAAACAGCTTTATGTATTTCTTACAGTGTAATTCTAGTGAAGTACCATTCCCCAGAATACTGAAGTGTAAAGTATACATACATGACATTATATCGGTATGGCAGGATTTTCTCATCAATTCCATTGTCAGAAAATAAAAACTGCTACATACCTCTATGCAGATTCATCTGCCCGCTGTCCCCTGATCTGAAGTTTACCTCTCCTCAGATGGCCGAGAAACAGCAATATGATCTTAACTACTCCGGCTAAAATCATAACAAAAACTCTGGTAGATTCTTCTTCAAACTCTGCCAGAGAGATAATAACACACTCCGGTGCTATTTTAAAATAACAAACTTTTGATTGAAGATATAAAACTAAGTATAATCACCATAGTCCTCTCACACATCCTATCTAGTCGTTGGGTGCAAGAGAATGACTGGGAGTGACGTAGAGGGGAGGAGCTATATGCAGCTCTGCTGGGTGAATCCTCTTGCACTTCCTGTTGGGGAGGAGTAATATCCCAGAAGTAATGATGACCCGTGGACTGATCACACTTAACAGAAGAAAGGAGCCTCACTGAAACCCTATGTTAACGTTATCTCCGAAAGGTTGTGGCCCCTCTCGGATAAACAGTTGAAATTACAATACATACATGATGAAAGCAAAATGAAACGATCGTACTGGAATCTATGCCATGGAACAGGAACACGGCCCTTCAAGTGTGACAGATAGTAGCGTTGCATCTGCCATGGACTTGAGAGTAAAAAGCAGGCAGCGAAACTCTTCAGCACCGATTGCTTGTGGAGCTGTTAATATGAGTCGGGATGGTTTCGCAGAAAGACTCTCCCTGCATCTCCGGACTCTAACTTTCACCCAGGCTCTCACTGAGAGGCTGACAGGACTACTTAAAACTCCAGTCCCATGCCGAAGAGTACTACCCTCCATAAGAGACTATCCAAAACTTCTGACACTTCTCTGCCAACCTCCTGGGACGAAAGGCAAAGAATGACTGGGGGATGAGGGAAGTGGGAGGAGTATTTAAGCTTTTGGCTGGGGTGTCTTTGCCTCCTCCTGGTGGCCAGGTTCTGAATTCCCAAAAGTAATGAATGCAGCTGTGGACTCTTTCCAATAATGAATAAAATATTTATCTCCATTAAATTATATGGGGATTTATTATGTTAAAACTAGTTTCTAAAATTTACCACCTAAATTTTCCAAACATTATAATTTCAGCTTGAGATTCAGTCCCTTTTTGCAGACATAGCTATACACTTGCCAGAAAGGCACCTTATAAACTTACATTGTATTTTTTTTTAATACCAGATAAATGCCAGAACAAATATGCAACCATTTAAAGAGACAGTAAAGTGAAAAAAAAAACAACTTACCAGTTTACCTCTATTATCAAACTTGCTTTATCCTCTTGGTATCTTTTGTTGAAAAGTACGGTATATGTAGGTAGGCTTAGTAGTGCATTACTGCTATTGAGCTTTCCCTTCAACAAAGGATACCAAGAGAACAAAGCAAATATAAAAATAGAAATAAATTGGAAAGTTGTTTAACACTGCATTCTCTATCTAAATCATGAAAGTTTTGAGTTTGAATTTTGACTATAGTGTCCTTTTAAGAAAATGTATCTAGCCATCCTGTACACCACATTTAAAATCTATCTAGGTTTGTAATCCAGATCCTTCTTGTTTCAAGCAGCAGTGTAATAATAAAATGCTCCAACATGCTACTGAATTTTTTTTTGTACTGGTGTGTCCCTTTAAGCACAAAGTATTCTGGTTGTCAAGCAAGATAATGAGCATTGGCGGCCATAGGTATAAGTTTAATGCAGCTCACAATCTTAAAAAGTCATTCACATGTCCACACTTTACTCATGACTACTACGTGTGATATGTGCTGTGTGATCAATAATATGGGGTTGATTTATCAAACCCTTCAGTAGGCTTCGTCTGCCTATGGCTGCAGGTTCTCAACAAGAGAACCTGCAGTTCGTTTTGAACAAGCAGCGGTCATCAGACCGCTACTTCCCTAATCTTTTGCCACCTCTTGGGTAACTAATTTTAATCTCCCCGGTCTTGTCTGACCGAGGAGATTAACAGCTCCTGCCCGTGCATGATTGGCTGTGTGCGGGCAGGGGGTGGCATTGCACAAGAGCGCAAAATTGCGCTCTTGTGCAATGCTGAATTATGGCAGCGGAATTCAGCCTGCCAAAGGCGAGCTGCTGCGGCAGACAGGGGCGTGTAAGTGCGCGTCTGTCGCAGCTTGATAAATCGACCCCTATGTCTTATTTGGTATGATCATGCGGTTTCATTATTGTTCATTTATATCCCTTACACATAATATCTAATATGTCCTATTTTATTAGTCAAAAAAAACCTTTATCATGGAGATAAGTGAGATATCAGTAACCCCAGAAATATTCAGATTTTGTTTAGTAACTACAAAGATAAGAAGCTGTAATATACAGTTCCTTCTCCTCTTTGTTCATAAAGTAATAACATCCTGAAAGCATTTCCTTATATAATAGTAGTTCACCCGTTCCCTGTTTGAATGGACAGCTTAACCTAATTTTTTTTCTCCCCTTTAATTTGTTCCCACTGATCCATTTTACCCGCTGGAGTGTATTAAATTGTTTAAAAATAGATCCATTACTTTATAACAACATTTGAAATAGCTGATTTTGTCTGTGGTATCCCCACCAATATTGAAAGTTTCTATACTTAAGTATATGCTATGGAAAAGCAGTGCAAACATAGCCAGCAGAAGAAATTAAACTCCCAGTGTGAGGTAGGAGACATGAGCAAACAATGAGAACGTGGAATATATCTCTCTTGGTAATAGGAAAGCTCACACAATTTTCAGAGTTAAAGGGACAGTGAAATCAAACAAGATTAGAAAGAGCATATAATTTTAAACAACTTTCCACTGTACTTTAATTATCAGTTTTGCTTATTGCTCTTGTATCCTTTGTTAAAGAACTCAGGACTGCGCACTTGTCTCTAGCTATCTGGAAGCAGTGTTTGTAACAATTTCTATATCAATGTTATACATAGTTACATACCATGCCGACACGGAATGCTTCAGACACTCTATGGCAGCAAAGTTTGCAACTATGTATAAAATTGCTATAAAATGTGGTTGGAAACACTGATGCCAAATGGCTAAGGCTACGTGCATGCTCCTGAGCTCACCTAGGGTTACTCTTTAACAAAGGATATCAAGAGAACTAAGGTAAATTGTTAATAAAAGTGAACCAGTTTAAAATTGCATACTCTTTACTTTCATGAATGTTTAATTTTCCCTTTACTATCCCTTTAAACTACAGCAAAAAGGAGTACAAATAAAACGATGTACTGTATATTGTACAGATTTTACTATGGATAATGAAACATTTTATATTACAATCTCAAAGTGTTTCATGCCCCTTTAAATGTCACACTGTAAAATGAATACCTGCTTCCTTTGTATTCATAGCAAACACAAAGCTCCCTCTCTGAATGTTAATAGACGGACTAAATAGAACACTCAATGTTAATATTAATATAACTGCTTGAGGACTAAATCTGATAAGTAGGGCTCCTCTCTCATCTATCGTTCTCCAGTGACCTTGGCACTTTGCACCTATTGCTTATAGTCTATTCATTAATATGCTGAGAGATACAAGGTTTGCAACTCTTTCATGTGTAAAGTTACTACCTTACATTTATCTGTTCATCTGAACATCATTTTCCAGAGTTCAAAACAGATTCACTGGATTCTGTAGAAACTTCATTAAAGCTAAGTAGGATTTGAAAGCAAATGTAAAAAACTGCTGTTCTGTGCTTTAATCAAATCTTAATATTTCCTTACATTTTCTTGGTGCACGTTTTCTCTGAAATCATCTACATAGAAGATTTCTGTTGTGTTTTAAAGGAACAGTAACGTCAACATTCACAATTCAGATGAGCATGCATTTTTAGACAATTTTCCAATCAAATTGTCTCATCTCCAGCGGATCCTTTGTTGAAGGGTAAGACTTGGTAGATTCATAGGTGCTCAGGAATGTGCACATATCTTCAGCATTCTATGGCAGCAGTGTTTGCAACAATGTTTCTACACAATATACTTTGTTGCAAACATTCCTCAATAGAATTCTGAAGATACGTGCACACTCCTGAGCACCTATGAGACTACCAAGTTTTACTCTTCAGCAAAGGATCCCAAGAATATGAAACCTGTTATAATTATTAATTAATTTTGACTTTACTGCCCCTTTAATCAACATCATTACCCTGAATGTCAGAATATTAAAAGATTTATTTCACAAGACCAGTGAGTGATGCCTCCAGTGCATTGGTTGTTAAGGTTCCATATACATTCCAGTAAATACAGATTATTTATGTATTATATTTCATTCTAGAGGACAAGGGTGCAGATTGAAATATAATCAGAAATAATCTGTATTTACCAGATTTAATCACACACACCTAGATTTAGAGAGTTTTGCATTAGAAGGGATGCGTTAGCTACGTGTGGATTTTTCCCCCCGCACCTTTTAAACAACGCTGGTATTGAGAGTTCTCTGAAGGGCTGCGTTAGGCTCCAAAAAGGGAGCGTACAGGCATATTTACCGCCACTTCAACCCTCAATACAAGCGTTGCTTACGGACGCGGCCAGCTTCAAAAACGTGCTAGTGCACAATATCCCCATAGGAAACAATGGGGCAGTTTGAGCTGAAAAAAAACCTAACATCTGCAAAAAAGCAGCGTTCAGCTCCTAACGCAGCCCCATTGTTTCCTATGGGGAAACACTTCCTAAGTCTGCACCTAACACCCTAACATGAACCCCGAGTCTAAACACCCCTAACCTTACACTTATTAACCCCTAATATGCCGCCCCCGATATCGCTGACACCTGCATTATATTATTAACCCCTAATCTGCCGCTCCGGACAACGCCGCAACCTACATTATAGCTGCCCCTAACATCGCCGACCCCTATATTATATTTATTAACCCCTAATCTGCCCCCCCCAACGTCGCCGCTACCTACCTACACTTATTAACCCCTAATCTGCCGACCGGACCTCGCCGCCACTATAATAAAGTTATTAACCCCTAAAACGCCTCACTCCCGCCTCAAAAACCCTATAATAAATAGTATTAACCTCTAATCTGCTCTCCCTAGCATCGCTGACACCTAACTTCAAGTATTAACCCCTAATCTGCCGACCGGACCTCACCGCTACTATAATAAATGTATTAACCCCTAAAGCTAAGTCTTACCCTAACTATAACACCCCCCTAAGTTACATATAATTTAAATCTAACGAAATAAAATAAATCTTATTAAATAAATTATTCCTATTTAAAGCTAAATACTTACCTGTAAAATAAACCCTAATATAGCTACAATATAAATAATAATTATATTGTAGCTATTTTAGGATTAATATTTATTTTACAGGCAACTTTGTATTTATTTTAACCAGGTACAATAGCTATTAAATAGTTAATAACTATTTAATAGCTACCTAGTTAAAATAATTACAAAATTACCAGTAAAATAAATCCTAACCTAAGTTACAATTAAACCCAACACTACACTATCAATAAATTAATTAAATAAACTACCTACAATTATCTACAATTAAATCAACTAAACTAAATTACAAAAACAAACACTAAATTACAAAAATAAAAAAAAGATTACAAGAATGTTAAACTAATTACACCTACTCTAAGCCGCCTAAAAAAAATAAAAATGCCCTACCCTATTCTAAAATAAAAAGTCTTTTACCTTACCAGCCCTTAAAAGGGCCTTTTGCGGGGCATGCCCCAAAGAAAACAGCTCTTTTGCCTGTAAAAAAACATACAATACCCCCCCAACATTACAACCCACCATCCACATACCCCTAATCTAACCCAAACCCCCCTTAAAAAAATTTAACACTAAGCCCCCGAAGAGCTCCCTACCTTATCTTCACCACGCCGGGTATCACCGATCCGTCCAGAAGAGGCTCCGAAGTCTTCATCCTATCCGGCACGAAGAGGTCCAGAAGAGGCTCCGAAGGCTTCATCCTATCCGGCAATAAGAGGACATCCGGACCGGCAAACATCTTCATCCAAGCGGCATCCTCCATCTTCATCCATCCGACGAGGAGTGGCTCCATCTTCAAGACCTCCGGCGCAGAACATCCTCTTCTCCCGACGACTAGACGACGAATGAAGGTTCCTTTAAGGGACGTCATCCAAGATGGCGTCCCTCAAATTCCGATTGGCTGCCGCTTGGATGAAGATGTTTGCCGGTCCGGATGTCCTCTTCTTGCCGGATAGGATGAAGACTTTGGAGCCTCTTCTGGACCTCTTCTTGCCGGATAGGATGAAGACTTCGGAGCCTCTTCTGGACGGATCGGTGATACCCGGCGTGGTGAAGATAAGGTAGGGAGATCTTCAGGGGTTTAGTGTTAGGTTTTTTAAGGGGGGTTTGGGTTAGATTAGGGGTATGTGGGTGGCGGGTTGTAATGTTGGGGTGGGGTATTGTATGTTTTTTTACAGGCAAAAGAGCCGTTTTCTTTGGGGCATGCCCCGCAAAAGGCCCTTTTAAGGGCTGGTAAGGTAAAAGAGCTGTAAACTTTTTATTTTAGAATAGGGTAGGGCATTTTTTTTATTTTGGGGGCTTTGTTATTTTTTTAGGGGGCTTAGAGTAGGTGTAATTAGTTTAAAATTCTTGTAATCTTTTTTTATTTTTTGTAATTTAGTGTTTGTTTTTGTAATTTAGTTTAATTGATTTAATTGTAGATAATTGTAGGTAGTTTATTTAATTAATGTATTGATAGTGTAGTGTTAGG